>NC_033631.1:12088288-12340298 GCF_001540865.1 Ananas comosus | reverse complement strand
TGATAATAGTGGTTTCTAGTTAGGATGATAGTGGTCCTCTAGGGTTGAGTGGGTGGTTGGTTGCATAGTATGATCTAATTGGTGGAAATGATCAAAAGAATAGATCTAACGGCCGAAAACTTATAAGTATAAAATAGCCTGTACTCATAAGAGTATAGTAGCTTGACTTACATATATATATATATATATAGTGTAGGGCTATTATTCTATCGAAAACATAAAAGATTTGATGATTTTGATTTTTTGACCTTAGATCAAGGATTGTACGGTTAGAACGATTGCGATCCCCTCTAGAATTGAGTGGTTTCCACAAGATAATAGTATTAATCGAAAGATTAAAAAGAATTAAAGGAATTGATCTAAGGGTCAAAAAATTTCACACATTTTCGATATTGTTCTCTTGTCCATCAAGTGAACAGAAAAATAAATGACTGGAAATGAATATCCTTCAAAAAGTGATTATACAATTTTTATATTTGAGATCTAGAGTCTAGATCTTATTTTAAATAGTTTAAAGAATTTTTTCGTAAAAATTTAGTTGATTTGAATTCTTCTATACCGTTAAACGAACAAACGCACCGTATCGGCTATTAAAATTATAAATTTTGTGACCCTTTGATCGTTCAGTTAATGATGCGAAAAAATCATAAAATTTGATTTCTAAATAATTTGAATGGTCTAGATCATGTTCAACGATGCCGATCGTCGATTTGGAAGCTCTATGATAAAAAACAGATCAGTTTACTACCGATAGTAGCCCAGTCAAACACTCACTCTCTCTCTCTCTCTCTCTCTCTCTCTCTCTATATATATGTATATATATATATATAGTCCAACTATGGTGCTTGTAAAAACACCAAGCACTTGGTGCTTGTAAGTTTTTTACCGTTAGATCTATTCCTCGAATTATTTTTCAATCATTAGATTATACTATTCAACCAACCACTTACTCAACCTTGAGGGGCCCACATCATCCTAACCGAATATCTCTTAATCCAATGGCTAAAAATCTACAAGCATCAATAACTTGATACTTTTAAAATCATAGGAGCTCAATTCTCTCTCTATATATATATATATGAGTTGTGCTGGTATGCTTATGGAAGCACTGAGGCCTCTGTGCTTCCAAGTTGTTTTTGATGTTCGGACTTTCAAATCGACGATAGGCTCCGTTAGAGTTAATCTAGAGTATTTGAAATATCTAGAAAATAAAATTTTGTGATTTTTCGATATCATTTGCCTAGTGATCAAAGGGGCTCAAAATCAATAATTTTAATGGCCGTAGTGAACCGATTGCAAGTTTAACGGTGTAGAAATATCCAAATCATGTGAAATTTTGATAGAAAATTCTTTATACTATATAAAATAAGATCAATATCTTTGATCTAAATTTTTAATGTCATATCATCACATTTTGTGAGATTTTTATTTTCAGCCGTTGATTTTGAGCCCCTTCGATCACTAGGCAAATGATATCGAAAAATCGCAAAATTTATTTTCTAGATACTTCAAATACCTAGATCAAGAATCTTAATCGCGACCGTCGTCGATTCGAAAGTACCCAACACTCTAAAACAAATTGGAAGCACGGAAGACCCATCGTACTCATAGCATACTAGCGCCAATCTCTATATATATATATATATATATATATTATATAATATATATAGAGTTGAGACTGGGCTACTATTAGTAGCAAAATTCATTATTGCTATCAGTTTTTAACGGCTTTGGATTAACTCTTTTCAATTCTGTTCTAAACTAATTGGATTAAATACTATATATATTCCAGTGAGAACCACTCACCTTAGGGAGTAACCATCAACTCTAACCGACTAATATCATCCGGATCCTATAATTTTTCATCCAAGGGTTAAAAACTTAATAGTAAAAAGAGCGTTTTACTATTAATAGTATTCCAGCCTAATTCTATATATATATATATATATATATATACACACAAAAAATACTGTACTGATAAAAAGCAAGAGTGGTACCTTGCTCATGATTCTCCAGGACAGCTTAGAATTCACAAACAATGGATATATATATATATGTATATATTATATATATATATATATATATATATAAAGCTGACTTAAAATTACCTTGAACGAGTTTAAAGGAAACAGAGGAATCGACATAAATATCCTTCAATGTAACATTTCACATAACTAATCCGCCATAGAAGTAGCACAGTACCCTGTAGCCTTCAAGCTTTATCCACATGAAAACCAGCAAGAGTTTTTTTTTATCCGCCCTTCACCAGTTATATATGGCAATCCAAATCATCACATGCCCACAAACCCCGCAGTTTCAACCAGGCAGAGTTTCGCAAAAGCAATTAACAGAGAACGATGACCCTATGGCTTAAGACTGTCTCCCCCCGGGTTTCGGCGAATGGCGGTACGGAGAAGCATGCGGACCATTCGATAAGCTCCTCATGGGCTGTGGACCATTCCTTGTGAAGGAGCTCTGTGATTTTAGCCCATTTGTGCTGCCAGTATGGGCGGCGCGCTCGGCCTGCATGGTCTGGAAGAAGTAAGAGGAGCTTGCCATGTCCTTGAGGTTGAGAAGTGGTTTGAGAACTTCGACTACTTGGCTCATGAGAGGGCGGGCCTTGGGGTCACGGCTGAGGCAGGCATGTGCCAGCTGTGCTGCCTTTTGGGCCCCTTTGATGGAGAAGTTGCCCTCCAAGCGAGGGTCTATGAGGCGGTAGAAGCGCCGCCTTTCTCCTAGGTGAGGACGGGCCCACTCGACCAGGTTGTGCTCCCCGTTGGGCCGGTTTTTGTCCATGGACCTTCGGCCCGTCATCATCTCCAATAGCACAACCCCAAAGCTGTAGACGTCGCTCTTTGATGTTAGATGTCCTGGCAAAGGAAAGAGAGAGGAGGACATGGGAAAGAATCAGTATATTCAAATGATGATATTGCTACGATTTTAAGATATGGTAGGACCATTTCGTTTGGATGAAATATAAGACCATTTCGTTTGGATGAAATATAAGTAAAGCATAACTAAAAGTAATAGGAAAATCCAAGCACGATACATTTTAAGATATCAGATGGGAAGTCCAAACATAAACTCAGATTACTACAATTGCAAGATCGATGAAGACCTAACAAGTTGCCCATTGGTGATACATAGTGGTTGGCCAGTCCAATATTTTAAGTAGGCGACAGCAGGACACGTGGAACAAACAAGACAACTTATATATATATATACAGTGCTAACAATCTATAAGGGAACACTTACCAGTCATGACATACTCAGGAGCTGCATATCCATATGTTCCCATAACTCGAGTCGATACATGAGTTTTATCACCCTCAGGACCATCTTTAGCGAGACCAAAATCTGAGAGTTTAGCATTGTATTCCTGGAGAAGCATGTTGCCAGCAGTAATATAATATAAAGTTTAAAATAAAATAAGGACAAACATTGAAATGTTACTTGAATCAGGGCATACCGCATCTAACAAAATATTGGATGTTTTGAAATCACGATATATTACTGGTCTTTCCGCTTCTTCGTGGAGAAAAGCAAGGCCCTTTGCTGCACCAAGTGCAATTTTCATTCTGATGGACCACGGGAGAGGCAGTGACCCTGTTCATGCACCACATGACAAACAAAATAGATTAAAATCATTTACAAGGCAATAGAGCAATAGACATTCCAAATTAAAAAGACTTAACAAACACGAAGAGACAACATGGCTGAGTGTCTGCCATTAATGAGGATTTTAATATAGTTTGCTTCTCGAAAGAACTGACGCACTAAATAATGTAACATACAAATGAGCAAATGAGCATGAATAGGCATTTTTAACTATTTCAATAGATGATAGATGCTCCAAGTATTGTTTGGTCTCACTCTGACTGTTGGCTGCATAAAAGTATAAGAACCGATGATAAGAGCGATATGGATCCGTTTAATTGACTCAATCTCAACAGCAAAGTTTTTGCGCAATCATTACAAATAATGTTGCCAGCAACTTCAGGTGGGCTGAGCGAAGGTACGCAGCATAGGTAATTGCAGATGAAGAGGAAAATAAAGATTCTGATAATACTTTCTGACCATTCAGACCTGTAATTGTGATAATGATCTAGAAGCACAAGTTGTTGGGAACTAATTTATAATAGTCCAAGAACTATTATATGGGACAGATTCCTAAACATATAAAATGAACAATTAACAATAAAAGATCCTCAGGCTTTTTGATTTAAATTATTTAAAAACTTAATCCTAATAAACAGATATCAAGGAACATGAAAGGGAGGTAATTATGAACTGTCTTTGACTAAGAACTTCGGTTCCTTCATCAGCATATATGATATAAAAGAAAACAACTCATAGACTCGAACAAACACATATTTAGCTGGATAAACAATGTCAAACAACGATGTAATGAAATTCCTTGTCTAAGCATAATCATAGATGAGTATGCAATGGGGTTCATTATGTAAGCATAATTATGTATGGGAAACACCTAATATCACCGCATAAAATTTAGTAGCACTGATGAAAGGATAAGGCAGTTGGATATCTTGCTTTCAAACTTAATGGAAATTATTTAACAAGCAGCAGCAACTCAGAAGGCTTTCCCATTAACTTCTCCAGTGAGAATGTCTTCCTCTTCAGTCACTGTAACCTTGAAAAGTCTACCATAATAATAATGAAATGATAAGTGAGCGAGAAAGGGGAGAGGGGGGAAGGGGGAGGAGGGGCTGTTTTGGCGGATAGGGTCATTTCTTTGGCCTTAATGTCACTTTGTATTTTGTAGTAAATATTTAAGGCTACTTTGTATATTGTAGTAAGTAATGTGGTCTATACACACACTGAAAATGGTCATGGCAATCAGTCTTAGAAATATAAAATATAAAATATAAAATATCTTTAGGCGGCCACTAAAAAGTTACTCTGGATAAACAAGGAATATAGGCATGACAAAGAATATTGGTCATAGAAATTTTATACTAATTAAAGCAAATGTAAATAAGGCAGCTCTATCAATGAAGAGTGTGGTATCTATATAACAGTTCACTATAGTACTCTTGCCAAGAAAAATTCGAGGCAACTGAGAAAAAACATGTGTTTCTTGACTTTACAAAGAGATGAGATCTTACCGCGTATATGAGTTAAGATAATTTCGAAGATTTTTCAAACACTGGCCTGTTATATTGAAGTGGATAAACAACTTTGTGGCTAGAAAAAGTTGAGAATTAACACATTACTCAAGTTGACGACGTCATACAGGCCATAGGCTACTCAGGTCTACTAACTCCTTTCCCCTGTATCTCCTATTTCACTGAATTCAAAGGATATGAGAGAAGAAACCATATATATACCATTTATACATCAAATGTAGTAACAAATTATCAATCAACAACAAGAAGCCTAGCACACAAATCTTAAACATGCACACACATATACCTTCATATGTATATCTATGTAAAAATGGGCAAAGGCAGCCACTTTATGAATAAAATTCTGTAAGATACTAACACATGTATGAAATCTTAAGCAGGTTCTACAATTGAACAAGAAATACAATAATTACAGTCAAACATGATATTCAATCAAACAGGTGCTCAGAAACATCACTAGAAGGCAGACATTTAAGGCTCAACACAAGAAAGAAAACAATTAAGCAAGAAATCAGGAAAATAGGCAAAATAGGTCCAAGAAAGAGTCAGTTCACATACTCCTAAAGAGATGGTTTTCCAAACTTCCACGAGGCATAAACTCGTACACCAGCAACCTTTGGTCATCTTCAATACAATATCCAATCAACTTCACTAAATTCGGGTGTAGAAGGTTACCAAGAAAATTAACTTCCGCCTGCAAAAAAAAAAAAAAGGTTAAAAGATATAACGGTCCACATATAGCAATTTGGATGGGTTTCAATAAATGATTACTCAAGGTAACATTCAGAGAACACATACCACCCACTCTTTATGCCCTTGAAGTCCATCGTGGTTGAGTGTCTTAACAGCAACAGTAAGCCCTGTACCGGGCTTCACAGGAGCAGTTCCATTCTCCTCAATCCATCCCTTAAAGACACAACCGAAACCTCCCTCACCGAGAAGACTCTCTGGTCTAAAGTTTCTGGTGGCAGCCTTAAGCTCGTTGAAAGTGAATTTCCGCAACTGAGATGCAACTTTAAATTCCTCTCCCGCTTTAGATGCTGATGAAATACTCTCAGCATTGCTAGTAGTTGTAGAACCGGAGAGTACTGGTGCAACCGGTTGGTCCCTACTACCATCATTTGTTGATTTACTACCTGCCAATTCAGACACAGAATGACAGTAATAAATGGCTTTACAAGAATTTAAAAACCAAAGAGCTCAAAATGTTTAGGAATAGAAAACAAGCAAAACAGAAACTTATTTGTCCTCCATAAAGGAATGGATGAAAACCAATTCCAGCAGTAGAACAAGAACACTTGAGTCTAGTTCGGGTGGATGAACTCAAAATCTGTGGCTGTACGTGAGTACTCATTCCAGTTTGGTGATATTCACAAACAAGTGACAGACAAGCTAATCCCCTTCTTCTAACAAATAGGTCAATGAAAAACTAAACATATTAATTCCCTTTGTGTTTCAGAATAGATCAATGTATGAAACCTGAATAAGAAATATTATACCAAAACCTAAATCAGAATACCCTCAATTACTAGCTGCATTTGGAGAAAGACGTATGTAAATTTATAACATTCATTCAGACTAGGTTCTCAACATGATGTTTAAATACCAAATCTCCCAACCACGCAGCAATTAACAAAGATTTTTGAAGCTAGTACCATTGCACAATAAATAATTTTTTTATAGCAAACTCATTTGCTAAATGCTACATAGTCGCTTTCTCACCACTGCAAAAACGAAGCTTAGTACCTTTGCACATGTTTACCAACAATACAATGCCCATAAACAACAAGCAGCTCAACTGAAGGATTGAAGAACAGTTCCGAAACAAGTAGACAAATCTAACTAGAAGAGATCGAACCAAACCTGATAATGTGAATGAAATAGTGGTTATTTAAGTCTAAGAGCATCGCATTAGTTCGTGAATTACCACAATGAGTGCTGGCGCTGCTGATGGATGAATCCACTTTGGATCTCGAAGAGATGCAACTCCCCATCAGCCGGAACTTAATCCAACACCCAGTCTCCTCCCTCGCCTCATCCTTCTTCTTCTTCCTCCTCCCTTTCTCCTTCGATTTCCCGACACTATCCCACGCCTCGAGCTGCACCTCATCGGGTCCCAATCCCATCCTCTACAGGACTTCTCGCACTTCTTCAGAGAACCATCAAAAATCCCGACTATCTCAAAGATCCCCACAAATCACAACAAAATCTCAGGGAAATCGAAGAGAAATCGCTGCAAGTTAACTACCGGACCCTTAAGATCGCCATAGTAGAGATCTTCCGAACGGAAAACAAGGCAACAAGTTTCGATCGTCCAAATCGAGCCCCGAAACCCTACACGACAGGGGAGAAATCCACCGAAATCGGGCGAAAGCCGAGTAACGCGACGAATCCCGAACTCGTGATCCCTCGTAGAAGAATCCGAAACCCTGATTAGGGTTTCGATCGGGAGGAAGACGAGGTCCCCGGACGAAGACTAGGTCCACCGACACTACCCGGAGCAGGAGCTTCGCGAAGGGGCCTCCGGCGAAGGAGAAAGTCGGCGGGGAGATGCCGAGGGCGCCGACTCTGGGCGCATTGGGCGAAATTTGGGGGTGAGAATAGCAAAGGGGCGGAGAGAGAGAGAGAGAGAGAGAGAGAGAGAGTTTGGGAGGGGGAGGGGTGCAGAGGAAGAGTGTGAGAATGGAGAAGAGGAAAAAGCACGGGCAGCTCGGGCAGCCCCCAGTGGGGTGAGAGTGAGGAAAATTCGGGCAGGCCGGGCAGGGAGTGGGAATTTAGCAAAGACCGAGGGAGCGAACTGCTGCCCATAATAATCCTATGCGGCAAGCCGCACACGGATGCCATGCGAGACACCATCTCCACCGTTCATCTCCGCAACCAACGGTAATGAACTGCCCCGCGTATAAATAAATATGTTCAAAATAAGGATAAATTGCACTAATAGTCCCTGAGCTAGTGAGCTTTGAACCAGACATTAAAATTTCTAAATTTATAATTAAAAAGTTTTAATCTGATATTTTAAAGTAAAAAAGTTATATTGTGTTCCCCTCTAGTTTATTTCTTTTTGTTCGTATTTATAAATTCGTCAGACATTTTATCTATTTTATATTTTTAATTTAAAATTTAAAATTTTTATATAAAAAATTATAAATAATTTTATTCTATAATAGTAAATATAAGTGAGAAAGTGAAACTTTTTAAGAAGTTGAAGATCAGTGATGTTGAATTTTAAAACTTTGTGAGAATTAAAAATAAAATTTGGCTAAAAGTTTAGGGATTAATGGTGCAATTTATTTATTCTTTAATAAAATAATAATATAGGAGGGGAAGGACATTGTCTCTTATGTTTGTACGCGTATGGTGTGTGCACCAATGCGTACCTTTTTATCCGAAAATGTATATGGCTACTATTATACGGTCACATCACCCGCACACACAAAAACACACTTTAATAATTGGATGTTTGTGAAATGTGAAAAGGGGTGAGGATGGGGACGGGTTTGGGTTTTGTGGTTGGTGGGCTGTGTATGGGCCGAGTTTTCATATTAAGCGTGTTTTGG
Organism: Ananas comosus; assembly: GCF_001540865.1. NCBI lineage: Eukaryota > Viridiplantae > Streptophyta > Magnoliopsida > Poales > Bromeliaceae > Ananas > Ananas comosus. The sequence continues at coordinate 12,331,591 of NC_033631.1, read as the reverse complement.
GGCGAGGATTAGGAATTGGTTGGTGAGAAATTTTTTTTTTTTTTGAGAAAAAAATAGTACGCTTTTTGCTTTATTCAGTGAAAAAAATAAACTAAGCTATAGAAATAAAACAACACAGGTCTTGAAGGGGACAGAAAAAAAAACCAACGATTACAGTGGTGCTTATCTACTGAAAAAAAAAATTTTTTCTGGTTTTGTGGGTTTGTGCCTTGGTTTGGTTCGATTATAAATTCTCTTTTAATTTATAGTTTGTTGAGGGTTTTGTGTGTGTGCGCGTGCGCGCGCGTGTTTATGTATTGTTAGTGATGTCAATGACAAGTAGGTGTAAGTAGGTAATACTGCGGAGACTACATGTGGCAAGAGACGGTATGGAACTAAAAAAAAAAAATGTGATAAATATAAATTTAGCTCATTTAATATGGGAGAGAGTATTGAATTGGATACACAGGAAGTTACTTATACAATGTCTTGTAAATTTTCATTTTTTTTTGCCCCTCTGTTTCCCCAAAAATCAAGATTTAGGTATCATGTATTTTCCCAACTTTAAATTCGTATCAATTACAATTTACAACGCACAAAAATTTTCTTTCTGCGTCTTGTTATTTGAATTCTAGTGGTTAATTGCTGCAACATGGTTTCTACAAAATGGTAATTCTTGAGGCCACAAAGATAATATGGACCAAAATGTAGTGAATTGAATAAGCGAGGAACATACCTGTACAACGTCTTGTAAATTTTTATTTTTTACTCTTTTTTTTTTCTGAAAATTGTGGTTTAGCCGTTTAGGACTCAAATGAACATACATATGCATCTTGTGCTTTCCCAGCTTAACATTGGTGTTAGTTACAACTTACAAATCACACTCATCTGTGTCTTATTTATTGTAGTATGGTTTCTATCAAATGTTAACTCATAGAAGCCACAAAAGATAATGAGGACAAATTGATGTTTGATCCAACCGAAGCATCGTCGACCAACCAACCCAGCCTACAAATGACAAAGGCTTAATAACTAATATCTGAGGTTCTAAGTTTGAAATTTTATTGCTTCACATTTTTAGCTAAGTTTATTTAAAAAAAAAAAAATGTACGAAGCAAGTAATATATTACCATTCTTTCTCTTAAAAAAAATAAAAAATTAACAAGCTACAAGATAACTGACTCCTAAAAAAAAAAATAAAAAATTTAAAGATATACAAAATTAAAAAAAGGAAGGATGGGTCGAAGGGCCCATTAATGGCCCACAGAGGCATTTATGTGTTGGGAACGGCAGGGCCCACAGATGATGAGCCCACGATGAGCACAAGGCGCCTCCGCGGACCACGTGGGGCCCACTCCACGTGAGTTGGACCGTAAAAATGTGTGGAGACCCCCTCAACTATTGGACACTAACTTTGCATATTTATTTTTTCTTTGAAGTCCGTTAATTTCAAATTTTTTTGTTCGAATTGATTTTTTTTTATAATTAATTAAGTTAAAAAAATTACCAAATTTTGTGTCTCAATTAGTATAAGTAGCTGATCAATCTAGTTCTTTTTGCGATAAAATAGTTCAAGATATTCAACATGATGAAATTATCAATTAACTTGTTAAAAATTTTAATTTATTTTGCTAAAATCACTCTATTCTTAAAAATTAATGGTCAACAGGATTTTAATATTAGTGGCAAAGAATTGATGGTTGGTATCCGAAGTGCTAAGTTCAAATTCTAATTGATTTACAGTTCTAGTTAACTTTATTTATAAATAAAATAAACGAAGCAGATAGCATGATACATATCTCTCAAAATATATATATATATATATATATATATATATAAAATTCAAGGGGCTATTTTATAATCTTCTAAGGTTGAGTGGGGTTGTATACAATTTTGCGAACTTTTACTCGCACATGAAGAATCCACCGAACTCCAAGTGAGGTGGACTCAATTCATCCTCCTCTTCTCACATCTAATTTATGAAAGAGACCTCTCACTGGATAAGAATCCTATCTTATAATTTTGCCCCCACGGTGTCAATATCTTTGTTAGTGTTACTATTCAAAACAAACCCATCATTTTCCAAGCATTCCAAAAAAACAAAAAGAGTCCAATCTAACTTTAAAAAGAAAATTTGTTCGAACAAATATAGTTAAAATTATCAAATTATCTTACTCTCTCAAATAACACTCGCTCTGGATGAGAGGACAAATGTTTTGATTGATCTAGCTGGGCTTAAGTATTTTAAGTCAGTAGTTTGTCTCCAGTGCTTCGGAGCTAAAATGTTGTTTGTAATATTATGCTAGGTGGATCGTCACATGTACACTAGTAGGTGAATATTTTATATTGTTCACCGTAGAACTTTTGGAATAAGACGCAGGACAATTTGTAATTTTCTTGGAAACAGAAGTGGATTAAATCACGACCGCTTGTTCAAAGTCCTCTAACATGTATATCATCACCATATCAATTCTTTCAAGTANTGTGTGTGTGTGTGTGTGTGTGTGTGTGTGTGTGTGTTTTGGTTGTTGTGATTGTTTATGTATTGTTAGTGATGTCAATGACAAGTTGGTGTAAGTAGGTAATACTGCGGAGAAGACTACATGTGGCAAGAGAAGGTATGGAACTAAAAAAAAAATGTGATAAATATAAATTTAGCTCATTTAATATGGGAGAGAGTATTGAATTGGATACACAGGAAGTTACTTATACAATGTCTTGTAAATTTTTATTTTTTTTTGCCCCTCTGTTTCCCCAAAAATCAAGATTTAGGTGTCTTGTATTTTCCCAACTTTAAATTCTTATCAATTACAATTTACAACGCACAAAAATTTTCTTTCTGCGTCTTGTTATTTGAATTCTAGTGGTTAATTGCTGCAACATGGTTTCTACAAAATGGTAATTCTTGAGGCCACAAAGATAATATGGACCAAAATGTAGTGAATTGAATAAGCAAGGAACATACCTGTACAACATTTTGTAAATTTTTATTTTTTACTCTTTTTTTTTTCTGAAAATTGTGGTTTAGAACTCAAATGAACATACATATGCATCTTGTGCTTTCCCAGCTTAACATTGGTGTTAGTTACAACTTACAAATCACACTCATCAGTGTCTTATTTATTGTAGTATGGTTTCTATCAAATGTTAACTCACAGAAGCCACAAAAGATAATGAGGACAAATTGATGTTTGATCCAACCGAAGCATCGTCGACCGACCAACCCAGCCTGCAAATGACAAAGGCTTAATAACTAATATCTAAGGTTCTAAGTTTGAAACTTTATTGCTTCACATTTCTAGCTAAGTTTATTTACAAAAAAATATGTACGAAACAAGTAATATATTACCATTCTTTCTCTCAAAAAAATAAAAAATTAACAAGCTACAAGAGAACTGACTCCTAAAAAAAAAAAAAAAAAAAAAAAAAAAATTAAAGATATACAAAATTAAAAAAAAGGAAGGATGGGCCGAAGGGCCCATTAATGGCCCACAGGGGCATTTACGTGTTGGGAACAGCATGGGCCCACAGATGATGAGCCCACGATGAGCACAAGGCGCCTCCGCGGACCACGTGGGGCCCACTCCACGTGAGTTGGACCGTAAAAATATGTGGAGACCCCCTCAACCATTGGACACTAACCTTTGCATATTTATTTTTTTCTTTGAAGTCCGTTAATTTCAAATTTTTTTGTTCGAATTGATTTTTTTTTTATAATTAATTAAGTTAAAAAAAATTACCAAATTTTGTGTCTCAATTAGTATAAGTAGCTGATCAATCTAGTTCTTTTTGCGATAAAATAGTTCAAGATATTCAACATGATGAAATTATCAATTAACTTGTTAAAAATTTTAATTTATTTTGCTAAAATCATTCTATTCTTAAAAATTAATGGTCAACAGGATTTTAATATTAGTGGCAAAGAATTAATGGTTGGTATCCGAAGTGCTAAGTTCGAATTCTAATTGATTTACAGTTCTAGTTAACTTTATTTATAAATAAAATAAACGAAGCAGATAACATGATACATATCTCTCAAATATATATATATATATATATATATATATATATATATATAATTCAAGGGGGTATTTTATAATCTTCTAAGGTTGAGTGGGTACCCCATATACAATTTTGCGAACTTTTACTCGCACATGAAGAATCCACCGAACTCCAAGTGAGGTGGACTCAATTCATCCTCCTCTTCTCACATCTAATTTATGAAAGAGACTTCTCACTGGATAAGAATCCTATCTTATAATTTTGCCCCCACGGTGTCAATATCTTTGTTAGTGTTACTATTCAAAACAAACCCATCATTTTCCAAGCATTCCAAAAAACAAAAAGAGTCCAATCTCACTTTAAAAAGAAATTTTGTTTGAACAAATATAGTTAAAATTATCAAATTATCTTACTCTATCAAATAACACTCGCTCTGGATGAGAGAACAAATGTTTTGATTGATCTAGCCGGGCTTAAGTATTTTAAGCCAGTAGTTTGTCCCCAGTGATTCGAAGCTAAAATGTTGTTTGTAATATTATGCTAGGTGGATCGTCACATGTACACTAGTAGGTGAATATTTTATATTGTTCACCGTAGAACTTTTGGAATAAGACGCAGGACAATTTGTAATTTTCTTGGAAACAGAAGTGGATTAAATCACGACTGCTTGTTCGAAGTCCTCTAACATGTATATCATCACCATATCAATTCTTTTAAGTATAATGATTGCTACAAAATGATTTTCTCCGTAATTCATCAAAAGTGATTTTTGGCTCAAAATCACTTCTGAGAAGTTAGGCCAAATACCAACGTACTCTCAAATCAGATTTAGTCCGTTTAGTTAATTTTCACGGTCGGTAACACGTGCCGAGCACATGAAAGACAATGTGGGCCGGGCCTCTTGGGCTGGTCTGAGAGAACGCCCATTCACACCACGCACGCACGCACACACATAGGGAAAAAAAAGAAAAAAGTAAATCCAACGTTTGGTCCTCAAATTGTAATGCACAAATTTCAATTTATTATAATTTATGCCTTAAATTTTTAAATTTGTTGTAATAAAATTTCAAAATCTAATTTAGTTTATTAAATTTTAACATATGCTTGATATAAATAAAAAAACATGATATTTTAACTATTGGCACATTATCAATCACATATCACTCTATATTAGCGATATATTAATATTTAATCAACTAAATTGGTTTATATAACTTAATTATAACAACTTTCTGGATAAAAGATTATAATAAATTAAAGTTTGAGAATCAAAATATCATCAGCCTCGTAGTTTGAAGACCAAACATTATAGAATTATTTGGAAGAAGACAGTTCATCAATCGAACTTCAAAATTCCTAGAATCAAACTACAGCATCCAAAGATCCCAAAGTTGCAATTTACTCAGAAAGTTCGAAGATTCAGTCAATGTAAATATTGAGCTTGATTGAAATTTCATCAACAAACAAACTCGATTGAGTATACAAGCATAGCTTTAGATCAGCTTTTTTCTGTAATATAAAACAAACAATGTCACAAAAGCTCTAAATCCAAATGAGGAGCACAATTGGCCCACTTCAGTTGTAATCCCAACCGATCGAGAGCATCGTAGATCTCATCGGCTTTCGGATGCGATGCATCTTCCACTAGAAATTTATGCACCACACCGTCCAATTCAATCCAGCTATACGCAGCTAATTTCTGCACACTTCTGCTCTTCATCAAATCCCTAGCTTCTCTCGCCTCGTTCCATCTACCGTTATTTGCGTAGATGTTGGCGAGAAGTACATAGTTCGAAGAGTTCTCCGGCTCGAGCACTAGAAGCTTCTTTAGTGCAAGCTCGGCAAGCTCCACATTCGAGTGCACCCTAGAAGCACCCAATAGAGTACCCCAAATTACTATGTTAGGTTCAATTTCCATCTCACGTATAAACTCGTAAGCGTCTTTCAATCGTCCGGCTCGGCAAAGAAGATCGACCATACAGGCACAGTGTTCGACTTTTGGGTCGATGTGATGCTCCTTCTTCATACATTTAAAGAGGCTAATCCCTTGTTCGACTAAACCAGCGTGCGTGCAAGCAGTTAATAACCCGACAAAAGTTATATCATTTGGTTTGAAACTTTCTCGCTCCATCTGTTTGTAAAGATCAAATGCATCCTTTGCGAAGCCACTGAATGCGAGCCCTCCGATCATTGAATTCCAGGTGACAACATCCCTCTGATGCATTTCATCGAACACTTTGCGCGCTCGTCCAATGTTCCCACACTTGGCGTACATATCGACCAACGCCGAACCGACATAAACACCAAATGCCAATCCATGGTTCTCAATGTAGCTTCCGATACTCTCTCCGACTTCCACAGATCCCAATTGGGCGCAGGCAGATAAAACACTGACGAGGGTAACTTCATTCGGCTTACAATTTTCCGCCTGCATTCTGTCGAAAAGCTCCAAAGCCTCCTTCGATCTCCCATTTTGCGCATAACCTGCAATCATGGCACTCCACGCCACAACGTCTCTATACTCCATTTGATCAAATTCACTGCGTGCCTCATCAACAGCTCCACACTTCACGTACATTTCCAACACTGCGGTGCGTACAATCATATCCATCCGGAAATCATTGTCGCCGATTAGTTTCTTTATCCTGAGTCCAGTTTCTAAATCACCCATTTTGGCACATATGGATAAAACCGTCACTACAGTGATCACATTTGGCTTTGCGTTTTCAGTTTGCATTCGCTCAAACAATCTCAAAGCCTCATGAAAATCACATCTGTGGGCATAGCAAGCGATTATTGAATTCCACGACGAGGATGTCCTCCTCGGCATTTCATCGAACAACTTGCGTGCCGCTAAAAAATCGCCGGATTTCGAGTATCCGGTGATCAAACAGTTGATAGGAACAGGATCCTTGATCGGTAATTCATCGAATACCCTTCTTGCCGAGTCCATATCACCGTTCTTCGCGTAGAAATCGATTAAAGCAGTTTGAACGAACACATTTGAGCAAAACCCACGGACCAGAACTTGAGAATGCACTTGTCTCCCTTCATAAGTCGCGGCTAACACCGCGCACGACTTAAGAACGGGCGGAATAGAAACAAACGGGATGTGGGTATTCTTATTACGTGCCGAAAAGAAGGTTCCGAGCACTTCTTTGTGCAAGGAGAGCTTTGAATAGGCTAATATGATGGAGCCACAAAGAGTGGGATCTGGTTGGGGAATTGCGTCGAACAGTTGACGGGTGTAGTGTGCAGAGGAGGGGTTTGAGAGAAGCGTGGTGAAGAGAGGGGTAGGGTCGAGGTATGATTTGAGGACAAGGGCATGGATTTGTTTGAGATGGTTGGGTCGTAGAGGGGATTGGAGAAGAGGGTGGAGACGATGCTCCATTTATGCATCTTCTCTCGTTAGTGGTTCTGTGACTGTGTGTGGCGGGAGAGCTCGAATAAAATGATGAGTAGCCCACTTATATTACTATGACTAAAACGGTTATGGAACTCTTTTTTTTTTCTTTTTTTTTTTTTGATATTGATACTAAAAACAATTTTTTTAATATTAAAAACGCAAAAGAAATCTTTAAACCATTGATAAAGGTGTGTATTTTTTTTTGAGAAAAAAATAGCAAGCTATCTGTTTCATTTATTAGACGAAATAAATTTAGCAATTAAAGTGAAAGCAGCCAAAACCTCAAAAAAAAAAAAAGGAACAGAAAAATGTACAAATAGCATTTTTCTTACTTGTATTCTACTTTGAAGTGATTGTTTATATAATTCTTATATATCTACAAAATGACTAGGAAGCATGGGTTTACCGACTATCCCTAATGCAAGTGGGAAAGAAGTTGATAATTGGTACCTGAGCTTCCAAGTTCAAATCTTAGTTGATTTACATTTCTAACGAAGTTTATTTCTAAATGAAATAAACGAAGCAGATAACATACTACTTATCTCCCTCAAAAAAAAACAAAGAAAAAAAAGTCTGGTTTGGGATCAAGTTGCTAAGTTGGTATTGACTTTTTACAGTCGAATGATCAAAGAAATAAAAGTAACATCAGATAAATTATTAATTACAAACAAACATACAGGAGAGAGCAACTACGAGATAAAAGAGAAAGATACGATACTTGATGAGATTGTTCTAGCATACGCATTTAGATTTTAGAAACTTCTCTCGCCATTAATCAAAACAAATTCCAAAAGAACTAGCTATACATAACACATTTAACAGCCCAGTTCCTCGGACTAGTTAAGGATAAACACGCAAACTTTACATCACAAATCAAGCAAATGATAAAGACAGAAACTGCAGGTAAAACGCTCCCGTGAAAGCACGTTTCAAAGTTCGGCTTCTTCAACATCAACGTCTCCATTCAACTTGGATTGTCCTAACTGCAAATAGATCGGTAAACACATGGAGACCAAAAAGTTATCATTCTTCGTGGAAAAAAATTGTAAGCTCTCTTTTCCTGCGAAAATGACCACTCTACCCTCAGGAAAAAAATAAAATAAAATAAAATAAAATAGCTTTGCCATCATTTTTCATTCCTAGATCCGCATTCCGTCTTTATCTCATGTTATGTGAATTTAAAAACCTATACCATCTGTCCTTTTTCTTCTTTTTTTTTTTGAGAAAATCTGTCCTAATTTTTTAACTAATGATTTCAAAACAATGTTTTAGTCCTGACTGTGCACAAATTTTTGGAATTTACAAAATATGAGTCTTTTCTTTCTTCAGTATTCAACCAAAAAGATAAAAGGAAAGATAGCAGAAGGTTTCTTAGTGCATACCACACCCATCTCCAGATAAAGACAGAGATCTGTCACTTTTGACTCCACTGTTGCCGCTAGCCTGGACCAGCTTCTGTGTGCTTGGTGAATTTGAATTCAAGCTTCCATGTACAGAGGATGGCAGTGAATGGCGGCGGGTAATGTTCCCATTTTTGTCTGCTGAATCATCAAACTGAGGTGAAACCTGACCTCGGAATTTCGCCTTTGCAGATTCTGTTGCAGCCATATAGCTTGGCAAAATTGGAACATTTTGTAAACCATTTTCGGAATAATCTGATTTTGCCAAGTAAGAAGACTTCCTCCTACCGGTTCTCTGGCTTTCAGAAGAAGGTTGCTCTTCGTTGGAGCTTAATGCCTCATTCATCGCCAGAGCTTTATCATCATTGCCAATGCTATGCAATGGCTCTGGTTCGACTCTTCCCTGAACATTGGTTGAGGAATCAATCTGCACCTTTCCAGTTTCAGAAATTACAGCAGTTCCAATTCCGGGCTTGTTTTCAGGTGTAACAGCTGACTTTTTCTTTACCTTCAGCAAATTGTCATTGCTCTGTTCTGGATGGTCAGGCATTTTAATCTTTGAATTCAATAACTTTCTTAGATTACGTTTGACCTTTATCTCGTTTTCAGGGTTTTCTTGCACAGTATCAGTAGGAGAGCTAGCCAACTTTCTTGGGTTGCGCTTCAATTTCTCGGTTTTAGTTGCTGTAGCATAATTGGCTCTCCTTGCTCGTTGTTTTAAGCCAACAGCCTTTTTGAATTGGGGAAGTCGCGCCCACACTCGAGCTTTCGTCCACCTCTCTAACCAGCTGAAGACTGAATTGGGATTATCTGGGTGATATTTGACGTGTAGTGCCCTCATCAAAGTCGGTGAAGACAGAAGCTAGAAAGGACATAAGGAATCAACACAAGAAACATAACATTACGCCCCAGAAAAAAACTAAAAGGAAAAAAAAGTCACCGGGACATGCCGAGGAAAATGAGCATACAGACTGGAAAAACCCAGTCAATCCAATACTAGATTAGTAAACATGAATTTGCATTTATTGCGAAGATCAATTCAGTTATTTATATAATACAATAAGCAACTTGGACCTACCGTACAAACAAATGCATTTTTAGATAATTTCTCTTTCCAGGCATCCAGGGACTCAGAATCCTGAAAAAGTAAAAGAAAAAAGAAAACCAAACTTCAAAGAATGGCTTTGAAGAAATTAGAAAGAAGAGAAAAAGGAACAACATTTCCTAGTGAGTGCAATTTCAGTGATTAAGATTGGTAACCTATATCAGGACTATATGGAGGAAACTTATGAGTATATATCAATGATTAGAAGTTAAAACATAACAGGCAAGAAACTTGAGCAAGAATAGGAAGCATAGCTCTGTCCGATTTCAATACTAAGCACAAAGGAAAATTATAGCCGAAGCACCTCCCAGATTTAAAGAGAAAAAAATATGAAGTTAAAATAGGATTTATGGAACAATGCATCCAGAGAAGGATGGCAAAAACAAATAGAACTCAAATTACTCTTTTAAGTGTAAAAATTCAGCTCCCAGAGCTGGTGTTTTAGGATTATTACCGCAGGGCATTTTTGCCAATTCTTTGTACTGACATTACGAACAATTGTAGAGCTCCTAACACCTCTGCCACGAACTACAGCTTGGAACTTTATGATTGCCCGCATAGTTCGAAGAGTTGCAACAGCTTGCCGCCTTACAAGATGCCCACGGATTAAAGCTTGCAGCCTTATGATACCTTTCAACGCTCGAAATGCCCTCCGCGCCTGCACCCAGAGCACGCATAAATCAGAAACAGACTACTAACCGACACATGATCCCCAAAGGTCTATGGCAAAAAGGAAACATTCAAAACTGTACCCAAAGAACACATATGTAGGAATAGCAAGAAGAACCCTTTGCAGCTTGAGTGTTTGACATACAATTAAATTAAATAGCATATAAAACAGATGAAGTACCAGATAACCTCGAACGGCAGCCTGTGCCTTTGTGGCAGCCTCATGTTCTCTTAGTTTTTCAGCATCAGATACAACAATCTCTTGTTTGTCCGCACCTTGACTGATGCTAGGCGCAGCTGCTCGGTCACCATGTAAACCAGATGGCGTCCTCCCTCCTACGGTTGAAAAACTTCCATGAGGGCTCACAAGCACATGCTCAGAGATCTCTGGAGAATTCTCAGAAACAGAAGTCCCTCTTTGACCATTTCCATCTCTCTGTAGCCGAAAAAAAAAAAAAGAAGATAATTCAGAATTTCCATGCAATAAATGTTAAATAAAAGGAAAAAGCGGAAAACTAAATAGGTTTAGCATTCAGTTTTATGTTGATGACTTAAATAAGGCTTGAAATGAAATTTGCCATGTTGACTAAAGCAATAAAACTGGAAGAGCAACCAAACAGTACTTGAGACGCACAAATTCAACAAAAAAAAAACATGCTTTTACATAGTATCCTCAATAGTTTGTTGCTCATCAATCCTACAAAATGGAGTCAGCTATATGAATCCTCAAAACAAATTAACTGTATTCATCATACAAGTCCTCTTATGCAACTCAATCGTAATTCTCATCTTAAACCATATAGCAGCAGCATTCGGGAAAGGCGTGTAGAAATATAGTACATGCCTTAAAAAGTAGGAAATTGAAACTTAAATCAAAACAAAAACAAGCTAGGAACCAACTCTTACTTTGTTTGAATGAGATCTTGTTGATTTCTTGCCAAAAAGCAAAGTCTTAATCCATTTCGCCGGATGCTTCCCCATTGCCAAATCCCTCTAATTGATGCCCCCAATTTTGGATACCAGAAACCTGCAAGTGGAACCAGATTGGCAAAAAGAGCTACAGTAGTTAAACAGCAATCTACACCAAAATTGTGACGATATTGTAAACAAATACACAATCAAATGAACAGTAATCCAAGTTATCTAGCTCAAACATCAAAATTTAATTAAGAACATTTCATATGAGAGTGAGCTCTAAAGAGCTATTCGACCACTATACTGAAATATTCAACAAAATCACTCAGTGGGTCATAAAAAATACAATTTTGTTATATCCAATAAGCTAAGATTGCATCGAAATATCCCACCACATTCACTAAACTCCTCGCAGAGGTAAGATACCTCAAAATGACACATTATTAGAACCCTAGCCTAAGCATCTTGGCATTAAAACCTCGTAAATCGAAAGAAAAAAGCTCGAATACCGAAAAATTCCCAAAATTTACAGCTCAATCCAGCTAAAAAATGATCGTACAAAAGGAAAAGCGATAATTTAAAGCGATGATTGTCGAAAAAGAAAAAAGAAAGAACAAGTCATTTATGCCAAATACAAAGCGATGCGGCGATTACGGAAAAATTTAACAAGAACCAGCATCTAAACCGAGTGGATTCGGAATCATACCGATGATAAGGAAACGATTTCGAAACCCTAGCTCTCTACTTCATTCGTAGCTCAAAAGTAGAAAAATGGAACAGTGGAGTATAAAAAGAAAAGAAGGGAACGGAGGGAACGGTTCCCCAGCTTAAAAAATTAGCTAAAAACATATAAAACTTCGTTTTGAGTCCACTATTTAATTTATTTACTAAATAGTTTATTTAAATTTTAGAAAGGTTGGATAATTTTAAATTTTTTTTAAGTTGTTCAAACTTTAATTTTAAAATGGTAATTAAAAAAACTAGCTAAATATTACGCTTTAATTCAAACTTTCGTTGCAAATAGACGGATAAACTGAATTACTTAATTTATTTTATATATAAAAGAATAAAATAGTAGATATATTTTTGATCGGAAGCTAAATTCTATACTAGGGGAGAGTTCGAAAGTAAGGACTCATAGTAATATAAGGATAGTACAGGGACTATCCATGCATTTTACAAAAATAAATGAAGAAGCATTGAGCTTCCTAAAAACATGCAGAGGGTGGGGCCCACCGCCTAACCGAAGCGAATATAATCTATCGGGCGAGCAAAGCACACCGGATATGAACCCGACACCGAACTCTATGCCATGTGGCATCACCTCCACCGCACAAAATGCCACGTAAGCTAATGCATCGGAATATTATTAAATCTAATTAACTATTTAAACTATTTAGCTGGTTTTTTATTAGACAATATTTTTATCACCCAATTTTGCCTTTAGGAATTCTATATTATCACACTTACACTACGTTATCAATAACAAACCAATCATATTCTTTTTTTTAAAATAAAAGTGTAATAAAAATATTTTTTTATAATAATGATGGGATATATATCCCTAAATGGAGATATTTGATTAGTTTATTACGCTACGTCACTAATATATCCATTACATTATAGAATTTTTCATTTTGCCCTCCCCGGTGCGTATATTTACAAGTTACCCAAGCGGATTTGGACCGTTCAACTAACCGAATAAAAAGGAAGCGGGGCGATATCGTGACCGCCCAACTACCGCTCCGCTCCGTATCAATCTGTAAGATGTGGCCGTTCGATTTGATTTGGACGGTGATCAACAGGTTTTGAGAATAACTTTATAGAGGGGTCACATCTCTAACTGAGCCACTATTTAAATACGTCAATATCTTATTGGATATATTTTTACATTTATTATTTTTATATTTAATACATAAGGATTTAAAATGCAGTATTATATTTCACTTTTAAGTCACCTTTTTAGGATAAAATAAATTACATTTTAGGTGAAGCATGCTATTTTACTAAATCCTAAATAACAAAATTTATCATGAAAAGCAAATTCTTTCAAAACGTAAAAAATCATTCTACTTATTATCATACTAGAAAATATTATACCGAATAAATTTATCTTAAATAACTTATTTCAACATTGAAACAGAGTCATAAGATTTAATAATTAATATTCGAAGTTCAAATTGAAAGACTAATTATTAACATTTTTAATCAAATTTACTGTTTTTTTAAAAAATAAAATAGGTGGTACGCAGCCTTTTTCTCCCAAAAAGACATTATACAGAGGCTCCAAAAATTGGAAGGCCATGATAGGACTAGTTATGTTGTTATACTAAGCCTTTGAAGTGTGGGCTTTGTAATAAGAGCTATGTTATCTATATATTCACTCAATCTTAAGGACCATATCATTCTAACTGTATATTTTTTTTATCAAAAGGCCGAAAACCTAATAGCATCAATAGCTTAGTGCTATTAATAGTATTCTAGCCTATATATATATATATATATATATATATATATATAGAGTGAGGCTACTATGCTATCGGAAGCACGGAGCCTTCCGTGCTTCCAGCTAGTTTTTGATGTTGCGACTTTCGAATCGTCGATCGGCTCCGTTAAACTTGATCTAAAGTATTTTGAGTACCTAGAAAATAAATTTTATTATTTTTCGATATCATTTGCCTAGTGATCGAATGGGCTCAAAATCAACAAATTTCAATGGCCGTAGTGAGCCGTTTGCAAGTTTAACGGTGTAGAAATATCCAAATCACGTGAAATTTTGATAGAAAATTCTTTATACTATATAAAACAAGATCAATATCTTTGATTTAAAATTTTAATGTCATATTATTACATTTTGTAAGATTTTTATTTTCAGCCGTTGATTTTGAGCCCCTTCGTTCACTAAGCAAATGATATCGTAAAATTATAAAATTTATTTTCTAGGTACTCCAAATACTCTAGATCAAGTTTAACGGAGCCGATCGACGATTCGAAAATCGCAACATCGAAAACGAGTTGGAAGCACGAAAGGCTCCGTGCTTCCGATAGCATAGCAGCCTTACTCTATATATAAACTCTATATATATATATATATATATATAGGCTAAAATACTATTAATAGCACCAAGCTATTGATGCTATTAGTTTTTTAGTCCTTGAATTGAGAAATATATGGTTAAGATGATGTGAGCCCCCTAGGATTGAGCGAGTGATTGGTTGAATAATATAATCTAACGGTTAAAAATAATTAAATGGTTAAATCTAACGGTGGAAAACTCGATAGCACCAAATTCTTGATGCTATCGATAGTATTCCAACCGGACTTATATATATATATATATATATATATATAGTCTATTATTTCTTCGCTAGTTTAAACAATTTATTTTAAAACTAAAAATTTAATGAATTATATGAATTCTAAAATGAGTAAAATATAAAATTTACGTTTACCTATAAATATACATGCAGTATTTATTTTGCGACAAAAGATGAATTGAAAAATTAAAAAAGAACAGTGCTATCCATACACCCCATATTAGAATGTAAATCTTGCATTCATATTTATAGATTATATTAATGCACGTATTTTATCAACGTTTTTTTTCACTAAAATCAAATGGAGTTATTAATTTGGAACGTAGGGATGTTAAATTTAAGCCCTATTGTAGGGTGTGTAGGTATCATTTTGAAAGGAAAAATGACAGAGATGAAATGATGGATAATGATTCGGGTGGGTGGTGTAATAATGCGTGCAGGATAACGCAAGGAGCGCTTTATTCCATCCAATGCTGAGTATAAAAGCCACCACCACAATAATTGTAAGTGCCGCAATTGATTAGAAATTTGATGGTAACGTGAGATGTCAAAATTAAAAATTCAATTATTTTATAATTTTACTAATTTTTTAAAATAATTAAAAAAATAACTTTATCTTTTTTTTCCGAAAAAACTTTAAATATCCCGTGTGGTTTTGTACTTTCTAACTTTAGTGCTTTGTGGTTTAGAGTGTATTAAGTTAGTACCATATGGTTTCGCACTTTTTTACTTTATTATCCTGTGGTTTCAAGTATATTAAGTTAGTACCCTATAGTTTTATTTTTGTATCAAGTTAATACAATGTGGTTTTAATTCTCTTTTTATTATTTATTTCGAGGTATATAATTTAAGGAAATATTAAACCACATAGTACTAAAGTGAGAAAGTGCGAAACCATAAAATACTAACCTGATACACTTGAAATTATACGGTACTAAAATGATAAAGTGTGAACCACGGAAGAGTATTTAAATTTTTCCCTTTTTTTTTCAAAAAGTAAACAATTAATAGGTATCTGCATAATAGACACTCAAGGTTAGCTCCCGCTCAGCGAAAAATGTGCATACATCTAGTTCACAAATATTTTTTAAGAAAATTATATTTGAAGTTTATATAAAATACTACAACCGTATGTACAAAAATATTGCTTTTAAGGGCTATTAATAATACAATCATACAAATACGAGGGTGTGCCCACTCCTAGACTCGCCAAATTGGCAAAAACAGCACTACTCTATGGATAATATTAAGCTCGCTGAATCATTAAACTACAGCAATTTATAATAATATAAAAAATTTTGATTAATTTACGTAACGTCTTATGAACTTTGTGACAAATCAATAATTCATAGGAGATTCTCTAGGAGGGCATGAAGCACTTTCCAACTTAATAGATTATCCTTTTTTTCTTTTCTTTTTTTTTGAGAGAGATAGGTAGCACGCTAACCGCTTCGTTTATTTCATTTAGAAATAAACTTAGCTAGAAATGTGAATCAACTAGGATTCGAACTTGGATCTCGGGTACCAATCACCAAGCCCTTGGTCACTTGCTCTGGGGACGATCAATAATTTAATAGATTATCAATGAACAACTTTTTATACATTTGAGAGTTAGCGAGTTATTTAACTCTTTAACTTTTAAATGAGACATCTAATTAATGAAATATAAAATCCAAAACAAACTAAATTGTTTTCCTCTTGCAAATAGTATAAGCCTGATTAGTTGGCCCTGGGTATATCCTGAGGTTCATGAACTAATCTTATATTTCTTGTGAACAACTTATACGGTCCACATGTGTCAGCCACTCAATTTCTTTGGTGCTCAAACTCCTATAATATACTAGAAATCCAAACACCTTCGTTCTCATTTTATATTATTAAATATAAATTTTTGATTTTTTACAAAACAAAATAACTTTAAATCATTTCAGAAAAATATACAAATCAGCTTCAAAGAAATAGCCCACCACAACACTGAGAATCTCTTGATTACTTTGTAGTCCACAAATTATGAGAGTAGGAACTCAATAGAGCTCATTGGAAGCCTCGTCGAGTCCCACCTTTGGATCATGCGCAAGTGTGCAAACACACAAGGGAATCCACATTCTATGGGCCTTTTACCACTATGGATCTTTTTCCAACTAAATTTATTTCTAAAAAAAAATAAGCGAAATGGATAGTATACTGCTATCTTTCTCTCTCAAAAAAAGAAAAGAAAAGAAAAAGAAATCGTAATCCATATGGATTTGGGGTGTGGGGTGTTGTTTTGAGTTTGGGCCGTAAGCCCACAATCCACAAGGAATAAATAAAAGAGAGAGAGAGAGAGAGAAAATCCAATCAAGGTATGAGAACATTCAAGAAAGAATAAACATAAAATGAAATTAAGAAGCTGGAAAGATTCCTTTTTCTTCCGTACAAAATGTCAAAGGATTAGAATCAATCGAAAATCCTAGTGTGATGCAAGAAGAAAAAAACTTCTTTTATTATGTGTTGGGCACAAGCATCATGCGATGCAAGTCCGTTGGACACACAAATCCAGATCAATCAAACCTAAGCGATAAGCGCTATTAGCATGTGACATTGACCTGATCCATGGATTCTTTGCTATTATCACTGAGGCCACTGGATTAAATCTAAGAGACCATTTGGTTACATGTAGTTGTAACTGCACGCAATTGTAACTATATACAAATACAAATTCGGTGTTTGATTTGCTACATTTAACTTCAACTGCTGCAGTAGGAACTGCAGAAGGTCCAACTGTAGCAATTTGAACTACACCTAAATTGGCCACAATTCCAACTGCAACAGTTAGAAAGTATAACTTTAAACAAAAGATAATATCATCTCTTTAAATATTTTTTAAACAAAAAATAATTTTTTTTACATTAGAGATAATCTCACCATCATATATATATAAAATGATAAAATGTTAAAAATTATTTCTCAACTGTATGCAACCAAACAAATTATTTATAGTTACAACGCTTTTTACTAAATCCAACCAAATATAATGCATATAATTATAACTACTACATTTTTAACTGCATGCATCTCTAATTATACTATATTTGTAATTACATCTAATCAAACTAAACTCTATTTCCACCTACCAAAATTTATTTTTCTTTTCTAGAAACTAAAACTAAGAGTCCAGCTACTATACTTTTATGAGTATTGGCTCCCTTATACTCATAAGTTTTCGGCCCTTAGATTTATTCCATTGATCATTTTCACCCATTAGATTATACTATTCAACCAACTACCCACTCAACCCTAGAGAACCACTATCATTCTAAGTAAGGACCACCATCATCTTAACCACACATCCTATCAATCAACGGTTAAAAATTTATGAGTATAAGGTGGTCTATACTCATAAAAGTATAGTAGCCCCAAAAACTAATAGATAACAATGTTGTAATACTTATTAGTCGCAGTACGCATGTATATTTTGTGAAGAGATGATTTTATGAAATCTTTCATATTGGTACTTCCATGCAAACTTGCAGTCTACTTATATTTGATGCTATGGAGCAAATTTCATAACCTCAACTTCAAAAAAAAAAAAACCCGGCCCCCAACAGACACACCTCTTGCGCTACCGCGTGGTGTCTTATAAAAAATTTATTGAGTCATATAAAACAATAAACCATTTTTTTTAAAAAAATATAATTATTTTAAATTTAAAATTATGCTTAATTAATATTTAAATTATTATAAATTTATATAAGAAAAAAAAAATAGTTTTTTCATTTTTACGAAGAGCAATCATTTTCAACGTTGGACCGTCCCATGTGCCAACCGAAGACCTTTAGATTCATCTAATTCATGTGATGAAACATAAATAGAATGGTCTTACATTAACACCAATCCCCACCAAATTTTTTGTGCTAATAAATCCGAACCAAATCAAGGCAAAAGTGCCCAATTTTTGTGATTGGCCACCTCATGTATTTTATAAAATGGTTCAGAAAATATTTCGCATAATAAAGAGAGTGACCACGTAAGGCGTGCTTGGTTCACACAATGCAATATTCTTAGATACGGCAATAAACCACAAGTTTGATTAATGTGAACCAATTTGCTGCCAATACGGCTTATTACATTTAATTTAGTACAATAATATAATATTAAATTATTGTACATATAAAATCACTATCTTTAAGTTGTCCTATATAAATTTTAAGACTTTTGCACTTGAAATGAAAAGAGATAGATAGGGAGGGACGGAGAGAGAAAGATAGAAGAAATACATTAAAACCTCCCAATAGAGAGGTAGAGAAGAGGATTGAGGTATCCATGAGTAAAATGGAGAGATAAGAAAAGGTTTGGAGAGAGAAGAAGAATAATTTTATAATTTTGTATAAATTACAAAGTAATCTGTAATTATTAATTCAAGATATCCATCCTTTCCTTTGTAATATTTTAAAAATAATTCTGCACTATGAACACGTTTGGTTTACACTATAAAAAATTATTAATAATAAAAAGATATTCAAAGATCTTATTCTCATTCATTCTATTACAAAAAATGTGACATTTTAGTATTTAGTTCACACGCCCAAATTATTTAAGATTTAGAAACAATGTATTTGTTTCGTTAATTAATTTACAATAATACTATAAAAAATTTCAACATTTTTTTTAAAAAAATCAGTTAAAATATTATTGATCAAATAATAATAAACAAAATAGACAACTAATATCTTTTTGAGTAGAAAGAGAGAGAAATTTAAGTTAAAGGAAGAGTGAGCTAAGATTAGAAAGAGAATTTTTCAGATTACAGATGTGAAGAGATAAAAAGGGGGGGAAGAGGTTAGCTTAAATTTCTCTCTCTTTCTACTCAAAAAGATATTAGTTGTCTATTTTGTTTATTATTATTNAAAGGAAGAGTGAGCTAAGATTAGAAAGAGAATTTTTCAGATTACAGATGTGAAGAGATAAAAAGGGGGGGAAGAGGTTAGCTTAAAGAGAGCGATTTGACATTAAAGATAGAGGGAGAGAAATAAAGTCAAGATTAGAGTGAGTGAGAAAATTAAGATTTTAAAAAGAGAGGAAGAGAGAGTGGTTAACTTAGAGAGAGGAAAAAAAAAAAAAGTTTAGAGAGAAAACGATAAAATCAGAGCTACGGAGTTAGAGAGTAAAAAAAAAAAATAATACCAACAAGCCAACGGGTTGGGAGAGAGAAAAAAAATGAACTAATCATCACAATCTATTAATATAAAGACATTCATCCTTACACAAAGAAATAAGATTAGTATTTTAGAATAAATCTTATTTCTAAGTAAATTCAACATTAAACTAAATTCTTTAGTACGTTTAGCCAAATATCGTTATATTTTTTTCATTCCTATTGAATTACTAAAAATTTTAAAAAAAATAGCGCTAATCAAACGTAACCTATAAGCAATCCTGCATTAATCCTGCATTACTGAATGAATAGGATGAGCAAAAGAGAATGATCTCAAAAGATTTTTTTTTTTTGAGAAAATAGGTAGCAAGCTACCTGCTTCATTCATTAGGTTAAATGAACTGAGCATCTCAAAAGATTTTTGTAAAATGCCTAGTGATGGTGCACGTTGGGTCACGAAAGTAAAACCGCCATATAATTGAATTATGGCACAACATATTAATTAAAAATAAGTAACATTCTCCGCCCTCATAAGTGTAACATGGCCAATCACCGTACAATTCTGATGAGCAATTAAGTTGCCACAGTTCTAGTGGTACACTACAGGCATATATATAAGAAAACACATCATTCTTATGATTTAAATTTGCCACAAATAATTCATACGATCTAATGATACATTCTTTATTGTTAAACCCTTTCCTTGGTGGGGGGAATTATCATAATGTCATTAATTATCAACTCTAACGAGCAATTAATTCAGTTTAGCTTCAATTAATTTAGTTTAGCGAGAGCATCCCCCATGTTCTTTTTGCGATTTTGTTGGTTTACATCTCCATCCCTTCAATAAATGGTCCTTGTTATGGCTAGGCTGTTCCCATGTCTCCGCATTCACTTCCCTTCACTGCACCCCCAACTCCCCATTTGCTCACCCCAATCAATTACGTGTGTACAATCCGATTCCCCCTCTTCAATGCGAATTCATTAACAACCACCAAACTACAGTGTTGGTACCCAAACATGCCAACTAAAGAATCAAAGGGCGCAGTTTCTTATTAGTGACATGTTCTAAAGAGGTTGTTCATATTTCTGACATTTGAATTTTTAAAAATTCCCTTCCGCTCTATCCAATTCCTTGCTGTCTCACAATTATAGCTAAATAAGCAGGCGATGCACTATCTTTTTCTCAATAAGAAAAATTCTTGTAGGGTCGTAGAAGTCTTAGGTTTATGCTTCTCCCCAGCATCTTCTGAGTAGATTCTTGGAGGGTACAAGTTTTTTGGATCCAAATTCTACTCTTATTTATTAATATGAGTACGAATGCAATCAATGATGCATGCCCAAACAGTAGTAAATGGAAAGAAAAATCTATACCGATATACTTAGTCCCTTCCTACTCGAACGTGGCGCATAATTTATATAGACCTATCGATGATATATTATTATTCACCATAAAAGAGCATGTATTTTATGTAGTAATGCTAATATTCAACAAATATTTGACCTATTTTCGATCTAAAATTACCATATCGTTATCAATTAAAACTCGATAAAACTTCGCGGGATTGAATGAGACTATTAAGTAATTAACGTGCAAATCCTATACAAAATTCTGGTTACAAAGAAAATTATTTCGGGAAAAGTTTGCCTATATAGATGCGAATAACTAAGATATATTCCTTCGAGGCCCTACATGCTTCACCCATGTAGCCTAATTCATTCTTTCAATGAATGAAGTAGGTAACGTACTTGCTATCTTTTCTAAAAAAAAAAACTAAAATATATTCGGCTGTTAATGAACTAGCAAATTGCCCACATCTGAATCTCCTTCCCAGATTTTGGGCTCAATTTTGACCACCTGAAATTCTCTACAAGCTAAATTTGTCCAAATGGAATTTAAGGCACTTCCATTTTCACAAGAAAAGAGACAACGCGTGCATGCCTAGCTCTGACATGGGAGCTCTTAGTCTTAGGGTTTGAAGTTCAAATAAATTCATCTTTCTTGGCCCTACCAAAACTGAAGCGGCACAAATAATTGACCTTCTCACAGTTGTCATCACTCACATCACTTTATTGTGCGCAGTGACTGCATTACTTCCCTGCAACACACCTCCCCTGTTGGTGTTCTCTCACATTTTCTATTTGTTGTTGCAACCAAGTGATACCAACCCACAGGGGGAATAAGGTTGCTAGTGGGGAGCATCCGAATAGATACTAAAGAATGATCGTATAGTATACTAATGGGAAGCATTGTCACACGAAAATGCGAAAAAAAAAAAGAAAAAAAGAAGAAAGAAGATAGTTCCTTATACATAAAGTATTAAAAATAATTAAAAATAAAGAAATAAAACGGTCAAATAAACATTTTATATGATTCAATCATTAGACTATATCTCTGAGCGAGTAAGAATAGATCGAAGTATTTATTATAACTCAAAAGGTGCAGTGCTAAAATCACCAGGCTTCTAAAAGATCCTAGATATAAATACATCTATGCTTGACCTATCAGGAAAAGAAAAAAGCCCACAAAAAGAATAGCTATAAATATATCAGCAAACACAATCTATTAAAATTAGAATATTCTCCGGACTTTCAATATGTTTGAGGGTGGAAGCCGCTACTTCTACCATAGAATTTGAAAGAATTTCTCATTCAATTATACCCTAAAACTTTTAGATCGCAATGCTAAAAATTTAAGACGTCTAACACGAAGATCTTCATTCGGGCAAAGATCATTACTGTGCTATGACGAACTTTGATAGATTTGTAATTTTCTTTAAAACGAAAAGAACATTAACGATGTAGTAAATGCAAAGATTATATGACACGGTACAAACATACGGAAAGCACTAGTAGATAATATTGGATGATATAGTGTAGTACATAAGACGCTTTATTGCAGAAATAATTCAAATTCAACCATTCATTCCCATGTCTCTCCCCGTCTACATCTGTGCACTGCACCCGAATCATGCAATCTAACTTTTACCAAAAAAATACAACGTAAGACAACGGACGATAGGAATTCAGAATAAAACTGAAGCCTGGTTTACAATGTGGTAGATAAACACAGGTGTTTTGACAATCTAGAGGGGATCGGAATAACTTGGATTTTTTTTTTTTTTTTTTTTTTTACGACACAATAATTTGGTAGCAAAGATCACTACTACATAAAAAAGAGTACACAGCGATGGTTTATATCGCAATTTTATAGTATGGAATGGGAAAAGTTATGAAGTATTCTCCAAGTTTTGTTTTTCACCACGTTTTCAAACTTAGGCCTCAGAGGATTTGAGAGTTGACGAATGCATGGTACGCATGCACGGGGTAATATAGGGTAGGGTGCATCGGGTGCAGGCGATAACTTTCTTTTTTTAATTAACGGGGTATCTATGGATGCACTCTTGCCACGGGCTATCCGAGTCCATCCCGGAGTCCCGAAGAGCCTTCCACACCACACTACACGCCTTAAACCCCGTTCCGAACGCCAACATCCACACCCTATCCCCCTTCTTTATCCTCCCCTTCGCTTCAAAGTAGGCGAGCTCGTAGAACACCAAGCTACTCGACGTGTTCCCGAAGCGGTGCAGGCACATCCTCGCCGGCTCCGTCACCTCCGCGGAGAACTTCATCAGCTTCCCCACCGCGTCGATCACCGCCTTCCCCCCAGCGTGTATGCATATGTGCTCGAACGCCTTCGTGAAGTCCGGCACGTGCACCGTCTTATGATCCCCCGCCGCATACGACCTCGCAACGTTCCACGCATACCGCAGGAGCTCCGACGCAGGGAGCACGTGCGGCGCCAGGGTGGAGATGTGGCGGCGCAGCGCGGCCCCGGCCACGCGGACGAGGTCCTTGCTGAGCGACACGCCGACGCTGCCGTCCTCGTCCTCCATCTGCACCGCCGCGTTGTAGGCCGCGTCCTCCGCGCCGTGGTGCGTCCGCAGCGCGCGCACGAGCTCCATCTTCGCGGAGCAGCGCCGGATTGGGTCGCTGGTCAGGAGCATGGCCGCGGTGCCGACGCGGAAGATGCAGTTGGTGACGAGCATGTGGCGGTTCTCGCCGAAGTACCAGTTCAAGCTCATGTTCTCGGTGACGACGATGAGAGCGTGCCCGGGCTTGCTGCGTAGGATCTTGGCGGCGAGGTCGCAGCACGTGGTGCCGGTGCTGCACCCCATGCCGGATAAGTTGTAGGTCTTAACGGAAGGGTCGAAGTTGAAGTGGTTTACGAGGAAGGAAGAGAGGGATGGGACGGGGCTGAACATGCTGCAGGCGACGATGAGGACGGAGATGTCGGAGGGGGGGATGCCGGTCTTGGAGAGGAGAGAGGAGACGGCGGAGAACATGCCCTCCTCGGCCTCTTGGAAGGCGTAGCGGAACTTGGCGTCGTAGTCCTCTTGGAAGATATAGGGGGGAGCGTAGGTCTCGTCGCCGAGGCCGGATTTGAGAAAGATGGCGCGCATGAAGTCGGCGGTGGAGTGGGAGAAGCGGCGGCTGCGGCGTTCGGGTTCGGGGAGGTAGCACGAGTAGTCGAAGAGAAAGACGGGGAGGGGGCGGCGGCGGGTGTAGAGGTAGAGGAGGGTGCAGGAGAGGAAGGAGAGGAGGAGCAGGAGGTGGTGGCGGTGGGAAAGCGAGGAGAGGAGTGGGGGGGATGGGAGGAAGCGGTGGAGGAGAGTTAGGGCAAGGAGAGTGAAGGAGGAGAACTTGAGCAAGTTGGTGAATGTCATGGTTGCCACAATAGCAGTAGTAGCAATACAGGTAGCAGTATCTGTGGTGCTACTCTTTTGTTGCTAAGCTGGGTACTTATATAGAGGAAAGGAAGATATGGGTGAGCATGGAGAAATGTCCTCTCCGGAGTCCGTGCCCATTCTTATTAATTTTATTATTCCACATTAAACTAAAGTTTTTTTTTTTTTTAAGTAGGTTATAACCTACAACCTGAAATGAGTTATAAAACTAACCCTCGTCTTAAAATAACAAAATTTATTAAAACCTTGATGTTTGGTATTTAAAATTTTTAATTCGAATTCTAATTAATTTATATTTTTATCTAATTTTATTTTTTAAAAATAAACGAAATAGATAATATATTATTTTTCTCTAAAAAAATAAAATTTATTAAATATTTTGACATAGTATAAAAAAATATGAAAATAAATATTTTTAAAATATCAAGCTAATATAAAATTATTATATTATATTTGATTTGCCTCTCTGTTGTCTCCATGTTATAGTATAATTAATTTAAAAATATCTATGTACGAAGATGCTATATGTATATTGTATATATAAATGTACGTTTCATGCCCGTTATCATCTAAGGCTGCGTTTGGTTCGGATATAAGTAAGAACTGCTAGTTCTAGGGATAGGTACAAGTTCAGGTATAAGCAGGAACTAGACCAATTTTGCGTTTGGATGAAAATTGAGCTGTTCCTAGGAATAAGGTAAATAGTGTTTGGATGGTTAGATTGGAACAAGAGGAATAAGAGTTATAATTTGAAATTAAAATTATATTATGTAATTAATAGTAATAAAAATATTACTTAAAAATAAATAAGAAATTAATTATTAATAATTAATTATAAATAATAATTATTATTAATAATTAATTATAAATAATAAATTAATAATATGGATGATCTAATTAATAATAATAATAATTATTATTAATTATTAATAAATAATAATAATTATTAATTATTCTTATTAATTAATTATAAATAATAAATTAATAATAATATTGATTATCTAATTATTAATAATAATTAATATTAATATTTATTAATAAATAATAATAATTATTATTATTTAATTATAAATAATAAATTAATAATAATATCCATTATCTAATTATTAAGAATAAGAATTATTAATTAATTATTAATAAATAATAATTATTATTAATTATTAATTATTAATTATAAATAATAAATTAATAATAATATCGATTATCTAATTATTAAGAATAAAAATTATTAATAATTAATAATAAATAATAATAATTATTAATTATTAATAATTAATTATAAATAATAAATTAATAATAATATCGATTGTCATTAAGAATAATAATTATTAATAAAAAAATAATGAATATTATTAATTATTTATAATTAATTATAAATAATAAATTAATAATAATAATTATCTAATTATTAATATTTAATTATAAATAATAAATTATTTAAATTATTTAATTATTAAAGTAATAAATAATAATTTAAATATATTAATTAGATTAATTAATAATTTACTGCCATTAAAATTAAATTTAGATTTTAATTAATCTTGTTCTCATCAAGGAACAAGCTTGTTCCAGGAAACGGGTGGAACAGCAGTTCCAGCCTTATACCAGCTAGTTCCAGATTCCCAGGAACTACTGTTTCCGGGAACCAAAATTGCGTTTGGGAACAAAGGGGGGAACAAGGGCTTATTCCCCCCCTTGTTCCCGAACCAAACACTACCTAAGGATTCACAAATTTTATAAAAACTTTTAATATTAAAAAAAAATACTTGACATGATTAATAAAAAAAAAAGGGCAACTGGATGAGTCGGATATACATTTTACACCTAATCTAGAAGTGTACACCTAATATTGCTCTATTCTATATGTTATACTAGTTACAGTAAATACTTTCCATGAGAGCATGTTTGGTTGCTCAAAAATGAGTGAAATTAAAAAACGAAATTTTACAAAAATGACTTTTAGAGAGTCGACTTATCACTTCGATTATTTGGTCGGCTATAAAATAAACAATTAAAATTATATACAAAGATGTGAAAAATAAACAAACGACTTATACGGGCAATTTAAATTAAAAATTTATATTTATATTTATATTTATATTTATATTATATTTTATATTTAAACGTAAATATGAATTGAAATTATAATTAAAATTTAAGACATAAATTTAATTTACAATTTGAATTTAAAATTTAAGTTATAACTTATAACAGAAAATACATTTTAAAAAAAATGTTCAACTCAAAAATTAAAATATTTATTCAAATTTGATTTCAAAATTTTAATTTATAATTTGAATCATATATTAATTTACTCTTTGATCTTAAATTCTAAATTCAAATATGAATTCACAATTTAAATCAATATTTAAATTAAATTAAAATTAAAATTTGAGTTTAAATCACAATTCGAATTGAACATTTTAATTCATAATTCGAATTTTATGTTGAATGTTAATTTACAAATAAAATTTAGAATGTAATCATAATTTTTAATTCAAATTTAAAGCGAAATTGAACTTTAAAAATAAATTTAAATATTAAAGTTAAGATCAAATATAATCTCTTAGTTAATTTCTCTATTTTCGGTGACTTCCAAATTTTTTAAGCTGAAATCAAAAAAGTGAAATTTAGTTATAACTAACTTTATAAGCTCATTTTCGTAAAGTGACTTTTATATTCACTTTCGTAAACTAAACAACCAATAAAACGTCTTTCTAAAAATGTCATTTTCGATACTTTATTTTCGGTGAATCAAACATACCCTAAGTATAAGATAGGAAAAAAAAAAAAAAGTTTAACAGCAAAATAAAAATTTATTGAAGAGAACATTAAATTTATGTAATGCACAAAATTTAAAGCAAAATTAATATTCTTAACCGGAGATTGCGCCCAATGTATTTAATTATTTTCTATTTAATTAAAGATCACCTAGCACCAAAAGAAATTGAGACAAAAACATCTAAAGACACTCTTTGTTTTCCTATGAGACCAAGAAAAAAAGTTCTAATTATACCAATTTGATAACGTGATATTATTTATAAAATAAAAGATATAATGTTTTAAATACTCTACTTGTACAAGGCTCATCCTAAATTTTTTTAATTTTTAGCATGATAAACAACAATAAAATAAGAATCCAATAAAGATCCTTGGATTTAAAAAATATAAAATTTATACTTTTTTTACATGTACCGATAGCACTGTTATAAACTAATTTAATTTTTTTAAACAAAGTAAAGCAACGAAAATATAGATGGGATAAAGAATAAAGATTTAAATGCCCATCGATCGATGGGATAAAGAGTAAGTATTTAAGTGCACATCAGCACGGATCATATCCGTCGTGCCATATCGTGCTTACAAGATATCGATACGATACAACCACCGTACCAATGTCACAGCTTAAAACTTTATATTATTTAAATTAGTAAATAATTTCTTTAATAAAATTCTAAAAATTTGATAATAATACATAATAAAAAATTAAATTTTTTTATTACTAAATAAAATAAATATTTTATATCATTATGTGTCGATACATATATTTTTTTTTATCATCGGCACATATCGGTATGATATGACATGATACGTGTCGTACCGTATCGATAAATTTTTTGNATATATATATTTTTTTTATGACCAACACACATCGGCATGATATAACATGATACGTGTCGTAAATTTTCGGAATCACCACGCCACACCGTGCCAATAAAATTTTCAATAAAATTCCATACGACGGTGTTTAAATTCTTGATAAAGAGTCCAATTATTTGTGCCTGATATGGGGGGAATAATTCAGGAGACGATAAATTATTGCATGTACCTTTATACCGCTGTTGACAAAGCTCAAATATTTGATATTAATTAGCATATTAATTTCTTTAAAAAAGTGATAAGATGTATGTTGAAATATTCCAAACCACTGGATGATATGATGGACTCGACACAAACAATAATTTCTCCATCGAAAGGGAACTCGATGAGGATACAGGTTCGAGTCTATTGGTTCTAAAAAATATATGATTGAGCATGAGCAAATACAATAAATTTGAGAGTACGAAGGTCGAAAGCTCAGCCCAATCTCATCGTCCTTAGTGGCCCAGCCCGAGAAATACGAATATACTTAAGTTGGATTAGATTTGGATTTTAGATTTCGGCCCTTCAGCCGATATTATTAATTAGTAGCTAGTTCAATAATAAATTAATAATCTCTATCAATCTACAGTAAGCCTAAAATTCTGAACCTTGCCTATAATTTTGTTCACGTTGCCTACTATTTCGAAGTATAAATCTTAAACTTACGTCTCAACAATCAAAGTTGGGTATGATAGTAGTTTTTAATTTTGAGAATGTTAAAAATTTTCACCCTCTTAGATCAAGGAATAAGAATGCATAAAACAACAAGAGTTGATGAAATACATCAGCGTTCAACGACACTAGTAGATGAACTAAGTTTACTGTGGAGATTTTTTTTTTTTTTTTTTTTTTTTTTTTTTTTTTTGAGAAATAGGTAGCAAGCTACCTGCTTCATTCATTAAGCGAAATGAATTTAGCTTACAACTTGGAAGCAGCTAAGACTTCCGGACCGAGGGAACAAGAGAAAGAAAATAATAGTAAAAAAACAAGAGAACAAAAACGAGGTCCATGAAACCCAGTAAACACCAACAATCCAAAATAAACAGAAGGTGAGCAGAGGGCCAAGCACCGAGGTCGGGAGAGATTCAAAGTGTTTCGTTCCAGGCTTCGATCAACACGGCGACACGTTCGAGAGCCCTAGACACGTTAAAGGGCACCTCGCGGAAACAAATGCCATTGCGCTCCGTCCAAACAACCCACCAAATTGCCGCCAACTTGGTTAACAATTTTGATCTTGTAACGGCCACGGGGATATCCGAGAACTGTGTCCACAGCTGGCGTGCATCCCCCACATCCGAATTCTCCTCCTCAAAGGCTCCTATTTTAAAACGAAGAAATCTGACCACGATACAATCGTGGAATAGGTGGTCACCTGTTTCGGCTAGTAACACACAGAACCTAC
This sequence comes from Ananas comosus, assembly GCF_001540865.1. Lineage (NCBI taxonomy): Eukaryota > Viridiplantae > Streptophyta > Magnoliopsida > Poales > Bromeliaceae > Ananas > Ananas comosus. Next base: position 12,301,871 of record NC_033631.1, on the reverse strand, counting down.
AGTGCTGATCCACGATGCACCCTCGGCGCAGCAGTCTGTCTGCCGTAGGTAATCTCTTTCGAAGTAGAATCCAAATGAAAACTTTATGTTTGAGCGGAATTTTTAACCCCCATAGTTGATCGTACAAAGTATCAATCTATCATCCGTCGGTAATGAATTCATAAAGTGATTTGACTGTAAAAGTTTGATTGGCGGTCCATCGCCACTTTAGTATATCCTCTGAATTTGACGGGCTAAAGTGAGAGAGGAGGTTTTTGAGCAACGCCTTCTGTTGGCTATTCTGACCACTGGTATGAGTATCAAAGTCTCTGGTTAAGAAGCGCCATCTCCATCCTCTTTCATTCCAACATTGTGCAACCGTGGCTTCCTGATTTGTGATACTGCTGAAGATTCGTAGGAATCGGGTACCAAAAGGGGTTTCATCGATCCAAATATCCGACCACCACCTGATATTTTTTCCATTGCCAAGAGCATACGAAACACCACTTTTGAACACGTCTCGACAGCTCATTACACTTCTCCACCATTCTGAGTAAGGTCTAAAGGATCTGCCTTCGCGTAACGGCCTTCTTCTGGTGTAATATAATGCAGTGATTAACCTCCCCCATAACAGGCTTTTCTCGTTAAAGAAACGCCACCACCATTTTGCTAAAAGCGCCTTATTCATAGCTTCCATATCTTTTATCCCTAGACCTCCTTCTTTTTTGCTTCTACACATCGTTTTCCAACCAACAAGGCATGAGCCTCCCGAAATATTGGAACACCCTTTCCAGAAGAAGGATCTTCTAAGCGCTTCAATTCGCTTCAACACCCATTGTGGTACTTTGAAGATTGCAAAGTAAAATAACGGAAGATTCGAAAGTACCGAGTTGACCAAGATGAGTCTCCCCCCTTGCGAGAGGAGTTTAGCCTTCCATCCGTCGATGCGCGTCTCAATGCGGTTGATGATCGGCGACCACTCTTCCTTACGGAGGGGGTTGATATGTAGCGGAAGACCCAAGTATCGGAACGGTAGGCTGCCGACTCTGCATCCCAAAATATCTGCATATCGTTTCGCTCTGTTTGCGGTAATTCCCAAGTGGTAAAGTTCCGTCTTGTTTATATTTATCTTAAGACCAGAAGCCCATTCAAACATCTTCCAGATGAAAAGTAGATTACGCATAGCAGACTTCTTAGGCTTTGAAAAGAATAAAGTGTCGTCCGCATACTGCAGAATTACAGTTTGACACTCGTCTGAGGGTCCTATTCCCTGAAGTAAACTATTAGTCCTTGCTGCTTTCGTGACCCTAGCGAGACAGTCAGCCACTAAAATGAATAAGTAGAGGGACAATAGGTCCCCCTGTCGCAGTCCCCTCCTTGTTTTCATCCAGTTAGTCGGCGAACCGTTTACTACAATGGCAACTTTAGCGTTACAGATACATTGTTCGATCCAGTTCCACCATTTGTCGCTAAACCCAAGCCAACGTAATATACTTTGCAAGAACCTCCAGCTGACTTTGTCATACGCTTTCTCGAAATCCACCTTAACACTGACACACTCCCTATTAGTTTTTGCACACCAGTTGAGGAGTTCGGTCGCAGTGGCGAAAGAGTCCGCTAATAGGCGATTTTCCAAGAACGCCGATTGTGACGGAGAGATTATCGATGGTAAGAGCCCTGCAAGTCTGTTCGCAAGAACTTTAGAAATAATCTTTTGCATTCCGTTCAGGAGGCAAATCGGTCTGAAGTCGTTAACCAGGCGAGCTCCTTCCTTTTTGGGGATTAAACATACATGCGTGTAGTCGACCGGTCCCGTGAAGAGATCCATGCCATGTAGGTCTCTGAATATATCAAGAATGTTATCCTTTACTGTCTCCCAGAAGTGTTGAAAGAAAATTAACGGGAAGCCGTCGGGGCCAGGCGCCTTGTCACTTCCCAGTTGAAAGGTAGTCTTTTTAATTTCATCTAAAGTGAAGGGGCATGTGAGGGGGTCCGAGTCAGGTAAGGCGTCCTCTCGATACAAGTCCGCCCAATCGCCGAAAGAAGGCGGGTCATCTTCCACACTCCCGAAAAGGCGTTTAAAGGATTGAAAGAAACAGAATTTCTTATGCTCCTCGTTACAGATTTGTCTACCGTCCTCATCTTCAATGGAGTGAATCTCATTACAACGCTTCCGCCCATTGGCCACTGCATGGAAAAACTTTGTGTTGTTGTCTCCTTCTTTTAGCCAGTGCTGTTTAGCTCTCGTTCTCCACAGGATTTTTTCCTCCTTTAGTATGAGTTGGAGTTGTGCTTTAAGTTCAACTCGTTTATCCCGTACTTCCTGGGTCAAGATATCCCGTTCCTCCGAGAGATCAATGTTTCGAATTTCATCCTGTAAAGTTCTTATTGCGTTAGATATGCTATGGAATTTTGTCTTGCACCATTCCTTCATCCTGTTTCTGCAATGTCTCAACTTCGCTGTCAGCGTAAGGATGGCTGACCTCTGCCCGGGTACTTCGTTCCACCAGATCGGTACGTAATTTATGAAGTCCGGCCTAGTGAGCCACACTTTCTCAAACCGAAATGTCCTCTTAGTGCGCAAGTTTCCAGTATCGAGTATTAAAGGGGTGTGGTCGGAGATAATTCTAGGTAGCGCGGAAATCCTGCTGAGCGGGAAACCTTGATCCCAATCTGTCGAGACAAGAAATCTATCCAGTTTGGCCAGGGTTGGTGAGCGTTGCATATTAGACCAAGTAAAATTTTGGTTGGACAAGGGCAGGTCGATGACTTCGAGATTTGAAATGAGGTCCGAGAACATTGACATCGCTTTAGTGCTCCCCCGATTCCCAGTGCGTTCAGCCTGGTTTCTAGTAAAGTTGAAATCCCCACAAATAACCCATTTATATCCGGAACACACCGCACCGATAGCGACTAGCTCGGCGCAGAACTCTTCTTTCCCATCCCACGATGGCGGTCCATATACATTCGTAAGGTAAAAGCTCGTATCACTAGTAATATGATTCAAGCTGAGAGTGAGCGAGTGATCGCGCACCAACGCCTCCGTACAAACGAAAAATTTTGAGCTCCAACAAGTGAATAGACCGCCCGATGCTCCCCGAGCGGGGATAAAGTGACATCTGTCGAAACTCGAGCCACAACAAGACCGGAGAAAGGAACGAGACACCGAATCCACTTTTGATTCTTGGATACAAATCACCGAACCAACGTGTTTAGATATGATAGCTCTAACACTACGACGCTTACATGAGTCGTTCAGACCGCGTACATTCCAAGTAATAATATTAAACATAAGGAAAGCGACACACAACCAAAAGGCGGCCCAAACACAAAAAAAGGCCCACTACAGGTCAACCCCGCGTCGAGAACTTGTGGAGCTCCTCGGCTTCCACCCCCGTAAGCTTGACTCTACAAAGCGCACTTTTCTTCACAACTTTTCTAATGATCCGAGAGTCGTCTGCGGGCTTCGGTCCAGTGTTCTCCCCTTCCAGCAGGAAAGCCTTCCTCAGTTTCGCCCGGTCAAGCGCCGATACATTGCCTACCGATTTCAGCCTCACACAAGCTCTGGTCGAACGACGGCGCACACACTGGGGAAACCCGACCTCAGTAGTCGTCTCAACGGTCAAGGGAACAGTATTGGGGGGCAAAGAAGTAATCCCCGCTACTATCCCCACCGGCGAACAAACGCCCCTGTTATCGGGCAACAAGAGTACCTTCCCGACCATCGTTCCGTTGATCACTCCCGCCACAGGCGAGCCGGAATTAAATCTTTCCGTACCATTTATGGGAGAGGGCTCCTGTGCGCATTCCCGACATGCCGATTCCATATTGACAGCCCCCAATATCTGATAGGTCTCCAGTCCACCTGCCGACCGAACGGCAACGTCGCCGTTCGAGAGGGGCTCCCCGCCTTCCCCTCCAACCACCGGGCCGAGGAGTAAGGGGGGGCGATCGGGTCCCGAGCGAAAAAGCATGGCAAAGAAACCCGAAAACGAAGGAGCAGCTACCAAAGAGAACCGCCAGATCCCCCCAGGTCCGGCAACAGAGAATCCAGTAGGCCCCCACCAAAACAGAAAAAAGGCCCAAACTCCGCGCGGGCCAAGTCGGCCCCACCCCACGGCGCCAGTCGTGGCCCGCGAAAAGAAACCACAGCCCAGTCCGACCCCGGTCACGGGCCCATCTGCACCCGACTCCAGTCCCGAGCCCGTCTGCATCCGCGCAAAGGTTCCATAGCCGAGCCCAACTCCAGTCCCGAGCCCGTCTGCACCCGGGACCAAGTGGACCCTCTGCTTGCCCGTCCCCGCAAAAAAGTGAGAGGGCCACGGAAGAGGGCCGCGTCCACCACCCCCAGCTTCGTGCGGGCCGAGTTGACCCCTTCCCCCAGAGACATGCGTGGCCCGCAAACTAAGACCACTCCCGAGCCCCTTATCAAACCCGAGGCCATCTGAAACCGGGTCCAAGTGGGCCATCTGCCTGCCCCACCCCTCAATAGCGTGACTGGCCTGCGGAACAGTACCGAGCCCAATGCCTAGGGGGATCAAGTGGGCCCGCTTCGGGCGAAAGCAAACGACCACCCCCTGCCCAGTTCTCGAGATGGATGACGAGATCTCCGAAATCAAGCTGGCCCGCTTTTCACAGCTATAGTAATCAATGCATTGCTTCATCTTTGCATCTCCCATAGGCACCAAACCCGAAGCATTGACAAGAACTAATCCATTTGCCTCCGAAGGAACGTCGCCCGCCGCCCCGTCAGAGATCGCATTCAATGCCACATCAACATCAGCCAAATTTGAATTCCAGACCGTTGGCCCACTCGCGCCGACGATCGCCGGACCCAGCCTAGTCGTATCCTCCTGGCCCTGCTGGGAGTCAGCCGGAGTGGGAGCAGGTTTCCGAAGCAGCGAAGCATCCTGAACAAGAACATCTCTCCTTCTGTCCCGGATTTCCGACGAGTTCCAGGATGCGTCCGTACTTGAAGAGCCGCCGGCCGACGAACGTCGCCCTCTTCTAGATTCGTCTGAACGGCGATGCGCTTCTGGACCTCTCTGCGATGGGTCATGAGCATCGGTCCGTTCATTAGGGGGATTGCCAGGATCGACCACGTCGCGCCGGCCCCATCTCTCTAGCTGGATAAGCACCGAGAGCGAGTGATCCCCCACAGTGATTTCTAAGTTTTCCGGGATGTCGGAGAGGAAGTTGACAGCGATGAGACATCGGTATCCTGTGAGATCCACCATGCGTGTCGAGAAGTCGTCCGCCCGTATGAAACGACCGAAACCGCCAACCAAAGCTGCCACTGTGCGAGAGGACCAACACTCATATGGTAAACATACCAACCGGATCCAGACGTTGTACATGAGCGAGGCCCGACGAAGCCCATGGTAGGGATTCCAGGGGGAGCAGTGGAGTCTAAGGTTGTCTAGCGACAGAATCTCTCTTCTGATCACCTGATCCGCCGGCACCCACTCCGGGAGAAAGATCAGAAAATCACGTTGACTATACTTGGCAACATGAAAGTCGGTAGGGAAGCCGCCGAAACGACTCGCCAACCCGTTGGCAATCGTCTCCTGAGGGAAATGACCAAGGTTCTTGGGGGGAAGAACGTCGACCAGAATCGCGTTGCGACAGCGATTCTGCCTGGAGAAGAAATCTTCTGACAGTGGAACAAAAGCACTGAGATAGGACGGTCGAGCCCTCATCTCCCTGTAGACCACCATTGGCAACCGGTCCACGCAGGATCTTGCGACGTGGCCGGTCTTGAAGCACCGCACACACTGGAGTGGCGCTCGACAACTAGCCGCCCGATGATTAGTAGCCAGGCACCTGAAACACTTTCCCGTGAAGAAAGATGTGGGCGGGGATTTGAAGACTGGAGTGAACTTGGCGCCCTGACCGCTACGGGTGGCTCGCTGGGGTGTGGGTGTGGGTGTGAGAAGAGCTTCCTTATAAGTCTTGTATAAACCTGAAGCGACGGAGGGTCTGGTCTTCCCAATTCCCGTGTCAGATCTCCTTCTGGTGTGAATCGTCGACGTGTCAGATGATCGAGGTATGAGAGTAGGGTCCTCAGAACAACCTAGAGCATTGTGAGTTAATGCCAACCCCACTTCATCAGCCCATAACACCTTCTTATTAGATGCTGAGCCTCCATCAGTCCTGTTTACGCCCGCGTAGGTGCCCGCAATAACTCCTGGCTTCTTGACTAAAGCCTTCGATCTCTCATTCCTTCCTTGAGAACGGACCGGCGTCGAAATAGCTGTAGGGGTAGCCGGCGACGATGAAGAGGCAAGTCTCCCGCGAGGTCCCGTCACCTTACGCTAATGAGAATAACAGACAATACCACCTGTCTTCTTGAGCTCCGTCTTCTTATCCGTAATCCGATCTAAACCTCGAGCTTTGCCTTTTTCCTCTCCTTTACCAGCATTCCAATCTGTAACTCGAGCTTTACCTTTTGCCTCCTTCTCACCAGTCTTTTCCTTGTTCCGTTCCCCACCAACTTCCTTATCAGCTCTCTCAGCTCTCTCTTTTCCTTTAACCGCCAAGAACTTGTTGGAGAGGTCGCTGAGCTTGCCGAGGCCATTGTCCGTCTGAGGCCCCGCCACCACGTTGTCCCTCGACTTCTCCAGCACCAACACGTCGTCCCTCGACTTCTCCAGCACCACCATTTTCTTTTAGATCATAGAGAATTATTTTTTCTTCATTTTTGCCTAATAATATACTTAGTTTTCCCAAAATTTAATTATCATCTCAAGGGGATATTACAAAATATATCGCAAAATGGGGGGGGAAACTCGTGCAATAAGTTTGATTCATAAGAGAATTGCTAAAAAATGCTTCATTCATTCAACTGCAAGTAGGAGATTCTACTGAAAGGAGAATAAGGAGAACAAAATAATTTTTTTTAAAAAAAGGGGTGAAACTGAAATCGAGGAGAATATTGTGTAGTTGCTCACGATTATCAATTTAATCTCACGATTATGCCGAAATAGTGTGTAATTGCTCATGAATTGGTAATCGCGCTTTAGGTATTACACACTATTTCAGCATCAAATCTCAGGAATATTGTACAAATCCGATCACAGTTGATGGTGGAGGCCGCTACTTCTACCATAGATTTTCAAAAAATTTTGCATTCGATTATACCCGAAAACTTTTAGATCGCAATACTAAAAATTTAAGACGTGTCTAAGACGAAGATTTTCATTCTGGCAAAGATCATTACTGTACTATGACGAACTTTGATAGATTTGTAATTTCCTTTAAAAAGAAAAGAACATTAGTAAATGCAAGGATTATATGACACAGTAAAAGCATACGGAAAGCACTAGTAGATAATATTGGATGATAAAGTGTAGTACAAACGACGCTTTATTGCAGCAATAATTCAAATTCAACCATTCATTCCCATGTCTCTCCCCGTCTACATCTGTGCACTGCACCCGAACCATGTAATCTAATTTTTACCAAAAAATATAACGTAAGACAACGGACGATAGGAATTCAGAATAAGACTGAAGCCTGGTTTACAATGTGGTAGATAAACACAGGTGTTTTGACAATTTAGAGGATAGGAATAATTTGGATCTTTTTTTTCTTTTTTTACGACACAATAATTTGGTAGCAAAGATCACTAGATAGTTTATATCGCAATTTTATAGTATGGAATGGTAAAAGTTATGAAGTATTCTCCAAGTTTTGTTTTTCACCATGTTTTCAAACTTAGGCCTAAGAAGATTTGAGAGTTGACGAATGCATGGTACGCATGCACGATATAATATAGGGTGGACCGGGTGCAGGCGATAACTTTTTCTTTTATTTTTACTTAACGGGGTATCTATGGATGCACTCTTGCCACGGGTTATCCGAGTCCATCCCGGAGTCCCGAAGAGCCTTCCACACCAAACTACACGCCTTAAACCCCGTTCCGAACGCCAACATCCACACCCTATCCCCCTTCTTTATCCTCCCCTTAGCTTCAAAGTAGGCGAGCTCGTAGAACACCAAGCTACTCGACGTGTTCCCGAAGCGGTGCAGGCACATCCTCGCTGGCTCCGTCACCTCCGCGGAAAACTTCATCAGCTTCCCCACCGCGTTGATCACCGCCTTCCCCCCAGTGTGTATGCATATGTGCTCGAACGCCTTCGTGAAGTCCGGCACGTGGACCGTCTTATGATCCCCTGCGGCATACGACCTCACAACGTTCCACGCATACCGCAGGAGCTCCGACGCAGGGAGCACGTGCGGCGCCAGGGTGGAGATGTGGCGGCGCAGCTCGGCCCCAGCCACGCGGACGAGATCCTTGCTGAGCGACATGCCGACGCTGCCGTCCTCGTCCTCCATCTGCACCGCCGCGTTGTAGGCCGCGTCCTCCGCACCGTGGTGCGTCCGCAGCGCGCGCACGAGCTCCATCTTCGCGGAGCAGCGCCGGGTTGGGTCGCTGGTCAGGAGCATGGCCGCGGTGCCGACGCGGAAGATGCAGTTGGTGACGAGCATCTGGCGGTTCTCGCCGAAGTACCAGTTCAAGCTCATGTTCTCGGTGACGACGATGAGAGCGTACCCGGGCTTGCTGCATAGGATCTTTGCGGCAAGGTCGCAGCACATGGTGCCGCCGCTGCACCCCATACCAGATAAGTTGTAGGTCTTGATGGAAGGGTCAAAGTTGAAGTGGTTTACGATGAAGGAAGAGAGGGAGGGGACGGGGCTGAACATGCTGCAGGCGACGATGAGAACGGAGATGGCGGAGGTGGGGATGCTGGTCTTGGAGAGGAGGGAGGAGACGGCATCGAACATGCCCTCTTCGGCCTCTTGTACAGCGTAGCGGAACTTGGCGTCGTAGTCCTCTTGGAAGATATAGGGGGGAGCGTAGGTCTCGTCGCCGAGTCCGGATTTGAGGAAGATGGCGCGCATGAAGTCGGCGGTGGAGTGGGAGAGGCGGGGGCAACGGAAGCCATAGTACTCGCAGACCTCCAGGCTGCTGCGGCGTTCAGGTTCGGGGAGGTAGCACGAGTAGTCGAAGAGAAAGACGGGGAGGGGGCGGCGGCGGGCGTAGAGGTAGAGGTAGAGAAGGGTGCAGGAGAGGAAGGAGAGGAGGAGCAGGAGGTGGTGGCGGTGGGAAAGCGAGGAGAGGAGGGGGAGGGATGGGAGGAAGCGGTGGAGGAGAGTTAGGGAAAGGAGAGTGAAGGAGGAGAACTTGAGGAAGTTGGTGAATGTCATGGTTGCCACAATAGTAGTAGTAGCAATACTGGTAACAGTATCTGTGGTGACTACTCTTTTGTTGCTCAGCTGGGTACTTATAAAGGAAAGGAAAGGAAGATGAGGGTCAGCATGGAGAAATGTCCTCTCCGGGCCCATTATTATTTTTTATTCCACATTAAAATAAAGAGAAATTTTAAGCGGGTTACAACTTACAACGTGAAGTGACTTATAAAACTAACGCTCGTCTTAAAATAACAAAATTCATTCAACGGTAACTTACAACCTGAAGTGAGTTATAAAACTAACGCTCATCTTAAAATAACAAAATTCATTCAACCGCAATGATAAAAGAACTTGATATTTGGTATTCGAAATTTCAAATTCGAATTTTAATTGATTTATATTTTTAGCTAATTTTTTTAAAAAAATAAATGAAACAGATAACATATAATTTTTTTCTCAAAAAAAATTTCATTAAATATCTTGACATAGTATAAAAAATATGAAAATAAATATTTTTAAAATATCAAGCTAATATAAAATTATTATATTATATTTGATTTGCCTCTCTGTTGTCTCCATGTTATAGTATAATTAATTTAAAAATATCTATGTACGAAGATGCTATATGTATATTGTATATATAAATGTATGTTTCATGCCCGTTTTCATCTAAGGATTCATAAATTTTTTAAAAACTTTTAATATTAAAAAAAATAACTTGACATGATTAATAAAAAAATAAGGGCAACTGGATGAGTCGGATGTACATTTTACACCTAATCTAGAAGTGTACACCTAATATTGCTCTATTCTATATGTATGGTATACTATTTAGAGTAAATCACTTTCCATGAGAGCATGTTTGGTTGCTCAAGAATGAGTGAGATTAGAAAAAAAATTTAACAGCAAAATAAATTTGTTTCGAAGAGAACATTAAATTTATGTAATGCACAAAATTTAAAGCAAAATCACTATTCTCCACTGGAGATTGTGCCTGATGTATTTAATTATTTTCTATTTAATTAAAGATCATCTAGCACCAAAAGGAATTGAGACAAAAACAAAAATATCAAAAGACATCTTTGTTTTCCTACGAGACCAAAAAAAATATTTTAATTATACCAATTTGATAACGTGATATTATTTATAAAATAAAAGATATAATGTTTTAAATACTCTACTTGTACAAGGCTCATCCTAAATTTTTTTAATTTTTAGCATGATAAACAACAATAAAATAAGAATCCAATAAAGATCCTTGGATTTAAAAAATTTAAAATTTATACTTTTTTTTACATGTACCCGTGGCACTACTTTAAACTAATTTAAATATTTTTTAAACAAAGTAAAGCAAAGAAAATATAGATGGGATAAAGAGTAAAAATTTAAATGCCCATTCACACGGACCATATTCACCGTGTCGTATCGTGCCAATAAAATACCAATATGATATAACCACCGTACCGATATCACATCTTAAAACTTGATATTCTTTAAATTAGTAAATAATTTTTTAATAAAATTTAAAAAATTTGATAAAGATATATAATAAAAAATTAGAGCTTTTTTGTTACTAAATAAAATAAATATTTTATATCATTATGTGTCGATACATATATTTTTTTTTATCATCGGCACATATCGGTATGATATGACATGATACGTGTCGTACCGTATCGATAAATTTTTTGGGTCACCATGCCGTACCGTGTTGGTAAAATTTTTGGATTCCGTATGACGGCTTTTAAATCCTTGATAAAGAGTCAGATGATATGTGCCTGATATGGTGGACAATAATACGAGAAATTATGGCATGTACCTATATACCGTTATTGATAAAGCTAAAATATTTGACATTAATTAGCATATTAATTTTTTTGAAAAAGTGAAAAGATGTATAGTGAAATATTCGAAACCACTGGATGATATGATGGACTCGACACAAACAATAATTTCTCCACCGAAAGGGAACTCGATGAGGATACAGGTTCGGGTCTACTGGTTATGAAAAATCTATACCGCTGAAACATGAGCAAATATCTATAATTCTATATTAATACCCAAAAAAAATTAAGTTAGCATTCTGACGCGCCAATTGCTCCGTCTACAGCGCCTTCTTTATTTTTATTGATGAATATTTTTTATTTTTTATTAGTAATTTCTATAATTTCTGTCCGCTGTGAAATGCTGGTCTTTACACTAGTAATAAATATGAGAGTAGGAAGGTCGAAGGCTCAGCCCAATCTCAGCATCCTTAGCAGCCCAGCCCGAGAAATACGAATATACTTGGCGGGATAAGCTGAAAGGCTCAAATAGGCTCAGGAGTGGTCCAAGTCTTGGTTTGTTAGTTAAGTTGGATCAGATTTGGATTTAAGATTTCGGCCCTTCAGTCTCTATCAATCTACACTAAGCCTAAAATTCTGAACCTTGTCTATAATTTTGTTTACGTTGTCTGATATTTCAAAGTATAAATCTTAAACTCACGTCTCAGAAATCAAAGTTGTGTATGATAGTAGTTTCTAGTTTTGTGAATGTTAAAAAGTTTCAACTCTTAGATCAAGGAATTAGAATGCATAAAACAACAAGAGTTGATGAGATACATCAACGTTCAACGACAGTAGTAGATGAACTATGTTTACTGTGGAGATTTTTACTAGTGCAATAAGTTTGATTCATAAAGAGAATTGCTAAAAATGCTTCATTCATTCAACTGCGAGTAGGAGATTCTACTGAAAGGAGAATAAGAAAGGACATGGAAATACCTGAAGTTATTTGAAATCAGGGTGGATTTCGTCTGCTACTAGTGAATCACTCAGCTGGCTCTCCTTTCCACCACGGAGTTCGTAGTAACGGCTTGATTGCTCCACACATACCTCTCTACCAAATGTTTCACCGGTATCTTCTTCTTCCAAGTACTCGCTCCATTTGGAACGTACTTTCGTCTCGAGAGTTTTCTTTGGTCCCATTCCACCTGCAGTATACAATGCATGAGCATTAAAGACCCATTCAGAGAAGGTTTACTAACTAAGAGATTATCAGATTCCATATTAGAAGTCGGGATCGAGCGGAATTGGAATTATAAATTCAGTTGTGTCCAACTGGAACCATCTCCACCTGTCATGACTAGCAGAGTCTTGGACTCTTATAGCTCATCTGTCGAATTGTAACCAGTCCAATACTTACTCGTCAGAACAATTCGTAGCACAAAGGCGAAAATTGATTAGATAAGGGGAGAGGTGGTAACATACTTGGTTGGGATGAGTTTTGGCCTGGAAAACTGCCCTTCTCCTCGCTCCGCTTCCTCTTCGAAAAATCTGGTTTGAAGGATTCCGTTTGTTTTATGCCTTTCTGAGACAAATTTTCGAAGTTTTGAGGGGGCAAATCCATCGCTACTGCCACTGACAATTACACCAATTCGAAATCAGACATTCGAAGAAGAGCACAAAATAATTTAAAAAAAGAAAAAACACAGTGAAACTGAAATCGAGTTTCTACGAAGCTAGAAAACGAAACAAAAAAAAAAACACGATTACCAATTCATGAGCAATTACACACTATTTCGGCATCAAATCTCAGGAATATTGTACAAATCCGATCACAGTTGATAATACTTGAAGCGCATAATGCAAATCCAATCATGAGATTGAATTGATTTATAATTCACAATCTATTGATTCAGTAATAAAAAAATGAACAAAACCAAACCACTAAATAGTCGATTCAATTCATGGAATTAGGCAAATCGATGAAAGCAAAACAGTTCGATACATACCTCCATCGCCGCCACCTCCCGCTTCTTCCTCTTCTTCCTCATGGGGATCCAAATACTCCGACCAATCCATCCTCCTCTTATGGCGCTCACCGAACCCATCGGGAGCAAGCGAGCCCGACGATCGGAGGATCGGGATCGGATCAGAGCCGTCGGATCCGTGGACCGCGCGGGAGAGGTTGAACTCCTGGACGAACCCGCGGAGATCGCGCGCGATCGGGCCGCGCGCGTGGACTCGGCGCACCGATTGGCGCAGGTTGCACACGGCGCACACCCACTTGTTGCTGTTGCCTCGGCTCTTCTTCTGCTGCTTCACCTGCGACCAGGGCGCACGTTGGAGAAATCTACGAAAGGGAAGGAGACGAAGAGGAGAGGAGAGGAGAGAGAGAGAGAGAGAGAGAGAGAGAGAGAGAGAGAGAGAGAGAGGAGTTAGGGTTTGTGTTACCTGCATGGTGGAGCATTGGATGCATTGCAGGGCGATGAAGAGCGTCGACATTGTTGCACAGGGGAGAGAGCGAGAGCGAGAGCGAGAGCGAGAGAGAGAGAGAGAGAGAGAGAGAGAGAGAGCGAATTGGGATTTGGGGGAGAGGTTTGGGTTTGGCACCTTTTTATAGGAAACGTTTCAGATTGGGCTGGAGTTTTGGCGGGAAGATTTAAATGCGGTTCGAATTAATTCTTCAATAAAATTTCCAGAAATTAAGATCTATGTGGGCCCAAGCAAACTCGGCCCATTATGTGTCGCCCAACTTGCAAATGTTGGGCCGGGCATCAAATTAATTACAGCTCTATATATTTTAGGCCTGGCCCATATTTTAATTTTCTGACCGATCCGGTCCAAAGGAGATTTTAAACCTCGGCAAACCAAATCTGGTTTATATTCGACAAAGCCTGAGCTTAAAACATGCATAACATTGTTGGACTGGGTCGATCTTGGTTGGTCAAAATTAATCTGACTCAAAACAAAAACGGACTCGTATCGGGCATTGCGCAGGTCTCGATAAAGTGCAGGAATAAACCAAGTTGTAATTTGGGGGTACTGAGTTGTGATATATGTTGGAAGCATAGGGTATTTTCTTATATTCTCCTTATTTTTCCTCACTAAATTTGTGATATTAGAAAGCTCACAGAGAGTATATATATTTTCTACCGTTAGAATTTTATTCGACAGTACGTTACGATTTGCAGATAGTGTGAAATCCAACATACGAAAAGACCGATCTGATATAAATTTTTTCCAAAAAATAAAAAATAAAAAATAAACCATATGTTTTTCCCTTTGGGCAGTGAGAGTATTTGGGCTCTATCATTTCGGCCCACTAAGAAGGAGATCGGAACTCCAGATGCGTGTCTTTTCATTTATGGGCTTATAATTTAGCAGTACGCCGAATTCAAAAATCGAATAGGCTTTGGACCGCAATTATAAAGACCCATACTCGGAACAGAGTAACTACTCGCGTTCTAATCTCAGAAAAATTTGTTTAAAAATATAGCCAATTTATATAAAATCTAGGATAAACTTCAAATACCACCCCAGTGGTTTCGCACTTTCTTACTTTAGTTCTCTGTGGTTTAAAGTGTATCAAATTAGTGTCCTGTAAATTCATTTTTATATTTTTGTTAGTTTTTTTATTAATATTTCGTTAAATTATATACAAAAAACTTCAGATATCCAATATAGGTTTATCGAATATTCATTTTTGTACCCTTTAGTTTTAACTTTGTTACTGATTTAACGAAAAAAATAGTGAAATCAATAATAAAAAGATAAAAAATATAACCACAGGGTATTACATTGATATATTTTTATGTGGTATTTAAAGTTTGCTGAGGAACTTTTCAGTTGTTTGCTGGGGAAAGTTTGTTAACTTGGAAGATTCTCTGGCATTATTAATTTTTAATTTATGCTTTCATTTAGTGCAAGAAAAAGCAAAACGCTGTCACACTCGGCTATTCTTCAAGCCTCTCAAGCCCGTCAAAGATGATCAGGTGTGAACAGCATCCCTAAAATCAGGCTAAGTAACATCCTAACTTTTCTAATTACAATGTCTTTTTCAAAATGCTATTTATTAAATTGGACTCTTTCAATGATAACCATACAATACACATCACGCGGGCCGTAGGTGAAAGCAAATCAAAGTATCTTTGTCGCGAACACGAACACATCACAAAGATAACAATGTTTACAAGAAAGATCCATGCAGAGTCCCAACCACTTCTTTCGCCTCGGCAAAAGCCTAATTTGGTCAAAGAGATCATCTACTCCGTTTCAATGAATTCCTTTTCTTATGGACCAAATCAAAAGATCAGTTTATTATGAATTAAGGGGCGGCGAATTCAACGTCGAACTAAACTCAAAAAGATGGCCAACGAAAAGAGAGAATAACAACTGCAGTAGCCCCCACAGATGTCTTTTTGTCTCTCGCCGACAGTAATGAATACACGGCAAACACACGAATTGATATGGATTGGTATCAACTGAGACAAAGAGGTCAAAAATGGCTGAGAATCACAACAGCAATGGTAACATCAACAAAATATTGCTTAATGGAAACAGGGACTAAAATCAATGTATCTATTCCACAAGTACACTAATAATATCAACACCTGGTTATCATATTCATTGTATTTACATAGCTTCGTATAGCAAAACCACACCACAACATTTCTCCCCCATATGGATGTACATTAAACATTGTATTTCTTTCAATACTATATCCAAAAGACAACTAATTATGCATATATATATATATATATATAAGAAAACCAGTTAGCACAAAAGCACCGTCGAAACACCCTAACTTTTTTTTTAATAAATTAAGTAGAAAAGAAAAACATCAGCCGCCCCATTCCTTTCCTTCTTTTTTTTTTTTTTGATGCCGGTCGCCACGCGTGTTTAATTAGCATGAATTGTTAGAGCCAAAAGAAAGAGAGGTAAGCTGAATGGCGCTACGAAGCGACACCGGATTCTCTTTTGGGAACAAAATTTAGCGGCTTCTGATCTGTCTCCCAAACCAAAGGCGTCTGATACTCGGGTTCATAATCCTAAAAAATGAGGTGCAATATTATAAGATTTTAGCATTAAAAATTAGCACACATGCACATCTTTGACAATGTTATAATCAAGGGATGAGTATTATTGTACAAAGGCAAGGCCCAAGGATATACAAAAAATCCTTGGAACAAGGGCTTATAAAATTCCTCGCACTTGATCGGGTCCCAGCGCGAGGATCATTATTGCGCATAGAAAATTGTTAAAAATTTTTAAATAGAACTTTACCTCTAATATCCTAACCAATTCCTTGGCTGAAGCTGCAGAAATGATAATACGGCGTGCAGCTTCGCTGATAAATCCCTCATCGACAGCCAAATCAATGAATGACAAAAGTGAATCGTAGTAACCGTCAACGTTCAAAAGACCAACCTGCCAATATTATATAAGGTTAGATTACACAAAATAAACAAGAGAGTCAGTCCTAATAAGCAATTAACGCAATCAGTCTCAACAAGCAAATCACTAAGAAATTATTTAAACACATCTCCAGAATAAAGACTCAATCAGGATTTCCTTGGTCTAGATGATCATAATTGATACACTGATGACTAAAGTTTCTGCCCATCCGATGCCGACACGTTCTAAGGTTTTAATGTAGTTTACCTATTCGACGGTGCACAAATAAAATATAGATAAAAAGAAAAGAATTAAGAGGTGCTGCTCTTATAATATGTCAGTGGTTACAGAAATGACTACTTCACTAGGAAGAAAAAAAAAAAGGAAGCATAACTAATGCCGTCACGTTCTCCGACTTATATAATTATAGTTTGATTATACTATAGTACACAAGTATACATTTAAAAAGAAAAAAGATTGAGAAGATCCTCCCATTATTAATTTATTATGAATCTAAAATCAGTTGCTTCGCATACGTGTTAGCAACCATATCCTTAACAATAATATATTAAGTAGCGCAAGATCCTACCAGCATAATACTGATTAGTTGTTTCTCAAGTACATACAGAGTATAAAGAAAGCTTGTTAGGAATATAATATGAGTTTGGAGAGCATAGTTTGCATGCATATCCTTCCGTACACGTAAACAACTTGATGAGAAAAATACAGGCACAATTTTTCATTAGCTTAGTATACAGTCCGGTCATTCCACAAGGTTGAAACCATCATTTAGAACTGCGCCTCAAAGCCAAACATTGAGAGTACGGGGTCTCAAAACCTTTCAATTTGTGAAAGTTAAAACCGACAGGTGACTAAAAGCCGACAAGTTCAGAAGAGAAAAAGGTCATATTATTCCGAGCAATTCCTTAAAGACAAGCGTAGTGAAAGTAGATACCGGCTTCTTATGTATTCCAAGCTGAGCCCACGTAATGATTTCAAGTAATTCCTCTAGTGTTCCATATCCACCAGGCAAAGCAATGAAAGCATCTGCATATCGTGCCATCTCCGCTTTCCTTTCATGCATTCCAGAAACAGCTCGAACTTCGCCAACGGGCTCCCCAGTTACCTGCAAAAAGCACTAAGTACATTCATTACACCCACAAAATCATTTCACACCCTTCAAACTTTTAGAGCGAGTTAGGACCATAAGCATTAATGATGAATTCCTTTAAAAACCTATAGTAGGACAGAATCTAAATTGACAACACCCAATATAAACTTCTTTAACTTAAACATACGTGGCATTCAGAATGTTGATCAAAAGAACATGGTTGAAATTATTAGAAAATTAAATAATTAAGACATCCGTGCACCTACCAATAAGATCATAAGAAAGGATAAATAGATTATATTACATTCCTTAGACTTAAAATTGTTGGAATAGGATCCAAAGAGTAAACCCTAGGTTGCATCTGATTATTTAACCTCAAAAAGTCAAAGAACATTAACAAGTATATAATAACCTAAATAACCTAAAGAAGTAGGGTTCCAAACAAAACTCAATCAATTTGCTAGGCAGTTAGATGCTACGAAACTTCATAAAATTAATCCATAATTACCAACTGTACAATGAATGATATTTCCAAAGATCATTGAAGCATAAATATTAATATATGCTTGCTTATGTGTCACACAGAGAGAGAGAGAGAGAGAGAGAGAGAGAGAGAGAGAGAGATCACCTCCCTTGGCATCAAGGACTTGGGAATAACACTGCATAAAACAAAATAAACAAAAAAAAAAAGATAAGTACAAAGGTTCAGATTCAATGCACAAGCAAGCTAATATGCCCATAACCCCTCTCTCCCAAAGAAGTTAAAGGGAAAAAAGATTATAGCTTTTTGTTGAGGGGAAAAAAAATAACAAAGATTGACTTTTTCAGGTAAGGAGTGCCATAAAGTAAGACCAATGCTGAATCTGCTGAGTAGGAAGAAAGGACAAAAAGAAACAACATTTTTCTACCAAATCCTTTCACAGCTAGAAGAAACCCTTTGCTCCTTACACACACCAAAGTTTTGTCTTCTACATGAAACAATAAGATAGAGGGAAACCCATTTGGTGCAACAAGTAAATCCTGTTCCCTACCTTTAGAAGGGCACGGGAAAGAGTCTTATCATTTCAGTGAAAGACAATGATAACAAAAAAGCTGCATTTAAACATGCTCTACCACAATAAGCAACTGGTGACTAAAAGCCATTCAGAAGATTGGAAAAGGCTCACAAGTTGCCACTTTGAAATAGAAGCATGCATCAAGTGGGTACGTATAGCTCATAAAAACAAGCCAAACAAAAAGCTGCAAGAGTAAGAACTAAGAAGATGATGAGAGAGAGAGAGAGAGAGAGAGAGAGAGAGAGAGAGAGAGAGAGAGAGAACCCAATGACATGGCGCCCTCCTTCATGAACTGCATGAGAGACAAGGCCCATCAAACCAATGCTCCCCCCACCGTACACCAAGTCTATGCCCCTCTCCACCTGCATATACACCATCCACAAACATGCAAGTGCAAATATTAGAGGACACGTGTCGTGCAAAGAGGAGGCTCCACACCAATTCTATGGATCTCTCTTTCTTTCTCAAACTAGGGGCAGCAAAAAAAAAAATAAAAATAGAGAAGTACTATCCCATTCCTGCAAAAAGAGAGGAAAACTCCTCAGCAAGTGGGAGTGCGTAGATGGGGAACAAGGTGATGGGTCATGATACCATGTGAGTACCTTTTCCTCCTATAGTTAAATAATAAAAAAATCGCATTTTTATTTATCTATCTATAAAGTTATTAGTGATCTCACAAGAAATCTCTTCAATACCCAAGCAGATTAAAAAGCTAGCAAACCCTTACGCCCAATCCCAGTATCCCTAGCAAAATTCTATATTTTCAATAATAATAATAATAATAATAATAATAATAATAAATCTAAAACAACAAAAATAAAATGCTCTATTTGTTTGGATTAACAAAAAAGTATCAAGCATCAAGCAACAAGAACACTGAGTACCAGATACCCAAAAGGACCTATACTGTAAAGAGGAGCAATAAGAGAACCAGAGATGGAGAAAACTCCATTGCTCGTTACTATGCTACTACTATAACTCAACTCTGATTGATAAGCGAGTTAAAATCCTAGTAATAATACGACACAAGCACCTCCCAAAGATCACTTTTTTACAGCACAAAAACCCCAAAATAGAAGGATTAAAAGCTTGATGTTTGAATTACCAGCTCCTTCCCCAACTCCACCGCGGCATCCTGGTAACTCGCCTTCTTTCCCGACGTGCTCCCACAATACACGCAGATCCTCCGAAACCTCGACCTCCTCTCCTCAGCCCCCTTCACCTCTTCCTCCATTGACTCCCCCCTTCTCTCTCTCCACTTCACCCTCCCTCTCCGCTTGCAGAGCTCGTTAGGGTTAGGGCACGCACGCTAAGTACGGAGAATGGAGTGTGAGGACGAAGACCCTGGAGTCGAGGCACGAGCGGGGGCTTAAACGCCCCCACCGGGGAGGGGGAACTCTCTATTTATAGAGAGAGAGAGAGAGAGAGAGGGACGCGAAACTCTCTTGTGATTACTCTTTTGACCCCGCCTTGATTTTTTGCATCTTCCATTCGCGCCTAGGGTTTCGGGCGAAAGAGAAACGAAACGCGAGAGAGACAAAGAGAGAGAGAGCGAGATGCGGGAACGAGATGTACGATATGATCCGACGGTGGATGATCGGCTTAATCGGACGGTCCCTGATGGCTTATCACGTTAGTCTTTTCGCCCTTGTTGGAGAATATTTTGCCTGGACGTGGTGCACCACGCCACTCACGAACCAGTGCTTAAATATAGCGAGCACACGACCTGAGATCAAAAGTATAAACATATGTTCAATTACATCAGAAAAAATATAAATCTATTTGTAAACGTAGTTATAAAGATCCAGTTTGAAGTTTAAATTTTCAAATGCTTG
Source organism: Ananas comosus (assembly GCF_001540865.1). Lineage (NCBI taxonomy): Eukaryota > Viridiplantae > Streptophyta > Magnoliopsida > Poales > Bromeliaceae > Ananas > Ananas comosus. The sequence goes on along the minus strand of NC_033631.1, from coordinate 12,281,539 downwards.
CATTTTTATGCCATGAAAAATTTTAAAAATTCAAAAGTAAATTAAAATTTTATTCTTTTAATATTATCACTATTGATGAGAATTTTAATTCAATACTTCTCTGGCGGCTATTTGTACTATCATTTTATAATAGTTGACAATAAATACAACATGAATGCATTTTTTTTTCTTTTTCTTTTGCTGATGTAGCATAGAAAATAATAGGCGTAGCTGGTGAGATACTAGCCCAGATGTTGCAGTACATTACACGTTATTTAATTTTAAAAAATTATTTAAAGCTTCTAAATATTGAGTTTTTGGTGGACCAGGTTCATGAATAATCTAGTCTCTTCGTTTTGGTTGGTACGGGGAGGTTGGGGGCGCTTAACTGCGAATTGTTCGCTGCTTTAATGGCGAGGTTGTGGTGGGGTTTCTCTTTCTCTTTTACATAAGTGGATGATTTGGGCATTAAATTAAATGAGAAAGGGTTCTCCTTCTTTTGCTTTTGCGGAATTATATGACGTGTCGTATTCTGGACCGTCCGATGATGGCTCATCATCCGTACTTACATTGAGACGCGAAATCTCGGCCGTCCAATTCAAAATCTTCAATCACTGAGGCAACCAGGACTATTCTGATTGGATGTAATTAAAATACATGGACATATTATTTGATTAAATTTGTAAACTATACTATAAATAAATAATTTATTTTGTTGTATTAGAAATATATTTTTAAAATTTTGCTTCGCTATATATGGTTAAAAATACTTTCTTCAACCACAACATTAGAAGCTGTGAGTAATTTGAGTATAATTTTAACTGCTATAATTGGACATTTTGATATAGTTCCAACTGCAATAAACTAAATTCACATGTATAAAATTAAATATCAAATTTAAATTTATGCATAGTTTAACTATAATATTAATATAGTTATGTACTTACGTGCCACTAGAAAGCCCGAGAAAGATTGCGTAGCTACGGATAACAAAAGAAAAGGATAGGATCCTGAGGTACGTTCCATACATGATAAAAGAGAATGTTTAATGTGTCACACATTTGTATCGTATTATTAATAACAAGTCAATAATATTTTTAATGTTAAAAAAAATATAATAATAATAATTTATTATTAATTATAATTGAATGGATGAGCATAAGAGAATAAGAGAGATTATCTTATTGATTGAGAATATCATACCAGTAATATAACCGGTCCATTCTAAATTTTGTTTATGCGAATGTGAGCGATCGTACTGCGTGGCACTCGCGCCGCCTCAGAACCGTCGATGGCGCCTAGAACAACGGGCCCTGGGCGATATGGGCCCACCAATTTCCCCTTCTCGCCTCTGTGCGCTGGACCCGGTCTAAGAGTCATCCATGCACCACACCAGTTTGATTAATTTTAACACCTGTAATATTGTTTTATTATTATTATTATGCTATCAAAACCTAAGTAAAAATGTGCAGAACCTTTTTCGCACCCAACCTTTTACAATATAATTATTTTATAGGTTAGTTGATATATAATCTTTATAGCACAATATTTAGGTTTGTTGCTTAATTTAATAAAATTATAATTGTAATAATTATGTGAAATATGCTTATCAAACTTACATATCTTAAATCTATATATTTGGATCACAATGAGTCTTAGTTCAAATAAGTTTTACAAGCTTTTACCACCTTAAATCTATATATTTGATAACTCTTAAAAAATTTGTATTGTATCATTTCACTTTTGTATTGATATGTCCTAGTACCGTAACGCCCTATTTTAAAAAAACTTTATTTATATGTTATTTGAATGGGCACAGAATTACTCCATTTACCAATTTTGTTTTGATGTATATTTTCCTACAGAGCTAACACCTTTTCTTATTTTGCACCAAAAAAATTATTTTAAACTATAAACTCTGCATTTCCAAACTATAGAAAATATATCCAAACAATTTATTTTTTTAAAAAATTTAATATAATATTTATATCTATTTATGTATTATTTCTCCTAATTCACTGTTGAATGTGGACTCCCGAGGCAGCTTAAGTCCTATTTTTTCTTTCTTCGGCTGTTATTTTTATTCATCAATAAAATAAATTTTATTTTTTATTATTATTTTTATTTATCATTATTTTTTTGTGTTAATATTTTTTATATTTTAAAATTATTTATTCGTGGTATTTACTGAGCTAGTATAATAATAAAATTTGTGTAGACATTTGGCACGTGCGGAGGGGAGGGGCGAGGTATGAGTGCAGAGTCTTTTCGCATTAAATTGTGATGTGGTGATGTGGTGAAGCTACTTCCCGATGACAGGGAGGGTCATGATTGGGCACGGGAAGATTACGGGAGATTTGTCGTGTAATTTACCGGGAACGTGTAAATCATGTTATTAAATGGTTTCTTGAAAAACGAAAAAAAAAATCATATTATTAAATGCTTATTTTCGCATTAAAGATCAGAGACCTGATTTGACCGTGATTGAGTTGAAACATTAACTGGGATTTACCGAAAAAAAAAAACTATATTTGTTATAATTATTATTATTATTATTAGGGAAAATTTCAAAACCCCCTCCTGTAGTTTCATAGTTTCTCACTTTGCTCCCGTGTAGTTTAAAATGTATCAAATTGCCCCTCTATGGTTTCATTTTTATTTTTTCGATAGTTTTTTCATTAATATTTTATTATATTATATATAAAAAACTTCAGATACCCCTCTAGATTTATTAAATATTTACTTTAGTACCCTTTAAATTAACTTTATCACTGATTTATAAAAAAAAAAAATTGATAAGAAAAAGAGAAAAAAAATCATAGAGATACAAATTGATACATTTTAAACCACAGGGGGCAAAGTGAAAAACTACAAAACCACATGGGTGTTTTTTAAAGTTTTTCCTTATTATTATAAATTTATACTTTATTGTACTCTCAATTTAACTGTGATTTACCCCCAAAAAAAATATTTTAGTATTATATAAATTTATACTTTATTTTACTTTTGCTTTTGGGAGTAGTTTGGTTCGAGATTTATAACATTTTGAATGTATTATCTCATTTTATATTTGAAATTTAAGTTTGTTGTCAACTTATCAAATAATTTGAATTGAAAGGCTATTAAAAACTATATTTTCATTAAATTTTTTTATTAATAGACTTAAAAAATATTATACTTATAAAAAGTTATTTTCTAAATTAGTTTATGACGAATGAATTATCGTTTTCTAAATACGATAAATCATTCGGTCTTTAAAATATTGCAACTAATTTTAAAATTTAGTTACTATACATTTTTTAACGTTCAGATATGAAAAAAATATACAAGTTATGTGCAAGCGGCGAATGATTACTGCCTTTAAAAAGCGATGAATTAGATCTAATTTTATAAATAAAAATTTTCTATGCCTAATTTTACAATAAAAAATTTTTGTAAACTTAGTAGCCAAGTTAGCCCTATTTTTATTAGTGGCCTGCTATGATTCCCCTAAAATATGAAAATATGAATAGCTTCTTATTTATGATAATCTAGCATTCTTACCACATAGAAAACTATAATAGTTTTACTATTTCACTAACATATTTTACAGTTAGTCTATTTGAGTTAAATAGTAATAATTTAAATATTTTTAAGTGAAAATATGAAAGATTACTAGAATATTACAAACCTGTTCGAAAATATTTTTAATTAAACATATGGAATATTATTGAAATATTACAAACCATGAATCAGGCCTGATTGTAAAATTTACTGTTATTGGGCCTGTAACTTGATAGGCCTTTTCAACTCAGGAGCCCAGGAAGTGGGCTTAATTGGGCCAGCCGAGCCCAAGGAATTAAGAAATTGTTTTTGTTTTTGTGTGTGTGTTCATATCTACCTGTCTAACAAATATGTTATCCATATGAAACAGTGGTATACCCTGTTTAAAGAGATGTTATCCGTAAGCCGTAAGTATAAGCAGTAAATGCAACACAACTACACAAGATCTACGTTTCTCTCATACGTGCATAAAAGCTGTGGATTTGAATAATAAATTATAAAAGTAGAGGAAGTCCAAATGCCGGCGCATTCAATCAAAGAGAATTTTTGGTTATAAAAGCAAGAAACCAGGCCAAATTCAAGCAGGTGATATTATTAAAATTTGAAATGGGTAATATACTTCACATTTATATACTGTAACAGTATTCGCAAAAAATGAAGACATAAATTCAGACAAAAGGTGTTATGTGTACCTTTGCTCCAGTGAAATGCAGCAGTCTCAAACTGAACCAGCATGTACCATTGAAATAAGATCCCCATTTTCCACCTATAACACAACTAAACTACAGATTCATCTGTGTTTCTAAGAGACCATCTTTCCCTACCGGTTTCGATTTTGCAATGCAGACGTGAGCCCTCGGGAATTCCCAATGGTGGGTTGATACAGGAGCAATTATCGACAGTGTGAAGCTCCCAACTCTTAATACTGCTTTTCTCCAAAGCAGATGCTACTCTCTGGCTTTCACTATCGGGAGGATACATCCCATCGGGGCTAACAAGAACGGCCCCTGTATATGATAGCCCTGCCGCCTGAGCCGCCCCACTGTAATGAAACAAACCCCACGTGAGGTCATCTGAAACATCCACAATAGTCCAAAATTCTTTTGAAACTACGCCGTTATCTAACACGCTGAAGTAAAATGTGCCCGGAACACTTGCTCTTCTCACGCGATATTTTCTCCGCCTCCACACCAATTTTTCATCTAGGGTTCTAACTTGAAAGACCGGTTCGTAACAAAATGATCCTTTGGCTTTCCCCCTATAGAATAGTTGATATTGGCACGGAAATTGATCATATGCAGGATTTTGGCCTGCAATAACACGCCAACTCCATTCAAAATTACCCAGCCAACCAATAAACAGATCTTCAGCAATTTCATGGCTCAAAATTTCCCCCCTGAATATAGAAAGGGGAGCCACATAGGGCTTACTTGGAATTTCTGCATCCAACTCGAGACAATTGTGCTTCTGCAAAACACAGAACGAAAAAGCCTCCAAATTAGGGCTTTCGTAAGAAGCTATGCAGCGATAGTTGCAAACTTGATCTGTCGGAGAGCAGGAATTCAAACATTGGAGGGCTTTCCTACAATTGGGATCGAATAAGCAATTCAGTAGCTGAGACCTGCAATTTTTCAGCATGCAATTGATTGTGGATAGTCCCTTGGCTCTTAAGTTCTTGAGTATCGGAACAGGTTTGATGTAAGAATTAATGATGACTAGCAAGCAAAACCTAATATCGTCTGAGTTGTGCCTCTCCCAAGCGTCTGAGACAGCCTTAACCACTTCCGAGGATTCCTTTCTATTACTGGGTTTTGCAATCTCAGCTAGTTTGGTAAAGAAGTTTTGTTTTCTGCTGAGCTGAATGCATGATCCTCCAAGTTTGTTTACAAGTGCTGGAGACGATTCGAAGCATATGATATTTGGGATATTCTCACTGTTTTCGCGGAGCCATTCAACTGCCTCCTGATTATTTACAGCAACATCGACCAACATATTAGAATGGGACAGTTCCTTTCTCAGATTTTCATGATCTACGCCATCAGAGAGAACTGAATTATCCGTAAATACGAGCATTTCAAATCCTTCATCAACCCACTTCAACCTATCAGCCTGCAGTAAATTGAAAGTAAAAAAATCACTAAAATATAAACAAAGCCCGAAGATTTTTCGAAAGCCATATCAATAGGTAAGTTGAATGCCAAACAGTCAATGTTTAATCGATTCTAAAATCTAAATATGAGTCCTATTCCTGAAGCATGCAACCGCTCCTAGTTAATAGTTATACCCTTTATAGTTTCTTAGAGCAATCGATGGAACAAAAATACAGCTAAAATTTAAGATTGAGAAACTTGAGTTTTGTGTTCGCAGAGATTATACCGTATTAAGCAAAATTCACAGCATGAACAATAAGCAACATTAAGTGTCATTCCTAATGCACTCCTCTCTACACACACAAAAAGAAGCCATTTTTAGAGCAGAACAAACTATTTATTACCTTGAAAATCTCTCCCACAAAACATGCCACTTTCGTTGTCTGACTACTTGATAAGCAGATCCATAGAGGCTCTCTCTGAATTCTTAAAACTCTACTAATACTCCTCCTCTTTGGAAACAAAAAGTGTAAAAATATCTCAACAAATCAAATTCTACACAAAGCTAATTCCACAATATAGAGACCGAAACAGCATCAGAAATTCAGGTCCAGAAGCAAATCCATTTTCCAATCCCACTCACCGTGTGCCGCATCACCTCCTCCCACGGAGTGTCCTTCAGAGGGCTCAGGCTCCCTTCCCCGACCACGGCGACGATACGCACGGGTTGAGCCGCGTCCCCTCTCTTCTCCGCCGCGAGGGATCGGATCGGAGATAGATTCCGAGGCAGGGAAGCCGTTTTCCGGCGAGGAGGCGGCTCATGCCGGAGAGGGGCGGCGGCTCCTTCGCCGGGAAAGGGAGCACCGGCGAAGGGGGTGGTGGAGGGAGGGATTTGGAAAAGTAGGGTTCGTGATGGTTTGAGGAAGGGGATAGTACTAGTAGTGAGTAGAGCACTCGCCATTGTTTGAGCGAGATAGAGAGGGCGCTTGAGCGCGCCAACTGAGACGGGATAGGACGGGAAAAGCGGTAAAAAAAAAAAAAAGCTTGGAAAATTCCCGACCTTTTCGACTCTTCGTGAAGGGAAATAAGAATATGGACCTGGTCCACCACGTCATCCATAAACCGCTCAATCAATCTATGTGGTGAACTTGGTTCACGAAAGTTGTTGCTGGGCTGATACGTCAGGATCACGTGTGAGTGGGCCTCAATATTTCAAAATAAAGAGAAAAAGAGAAAAAATCAAACAAAAACAGAGTGCATACCTATTACACCCATTGACCATATTTTTGGAGCAACATTGGCTTATATCCTTGTTATCTGCAAGAAAATATAAACCAACATCAGAATTTCGATGATATAGAGTGTTTAGTTCTACTTGCTACTGTTAGTGAAATAATGTAAAAAAAAATCACTTTTGTATTCATAAACTCTTCACCAATGTTGCAGCATTCAGGCAAAGAGGGGTCAATTAAGTTGACAGATTACTGTTTGTTCTGATTATGGTCAGAGTTGCATCAAATTTTATTACCTGCTCATGTAACTCCAAAAATAAAACTACAATGACATTATTATCTCCATGTTTCCAGCAATATATATACCATAATGTAACTCACAACCAAAACCGAAATTTTAGTTTACTTGGTAAATCTTAAATACAGAGCTATTGTCTTGTCTTACCAGCTTGGCTTGGTTGGAGCTTCTGCAGAGGATGTGTCGAATAAAGCTATTAGAAAAAAGCGGTTGAAGTTCTTTTCCATTAGCATCCTACTAAATATCTTCCTGCTGCAAAAGATTCGGAAGCTTCAACTAGAAGCATTTGCTATTGAAATTCAGAAGCTCATTTCATGTTTATGCCGTAGAGAAACTTTTGAACTCTCACTTGCCAAATGCTAATGATTGTTTTTCGGGATAAAGAAGCTGCTCCAAAGCTCGCTCTAGACAAACACTAAATCCAGCTACAACCAGGTTTTTTGCTAGTTCTAATGTTCTTCATTTGATTTCTCAAATTTTCAATCTCATTCCACCTCCCAGTTGATCCATATAGGTTGATAAGATGCAAATATGGCATTCTATCCAAAGGGTTGCATGTGAATAGTCGATTTGCCGCGTGTTTTGCCAATTTATCATTATGATTCGCCCTGCAACTGCTTAAGAGAGAAGTCCATACAGAAGAATCTGGTTCAACAGGCATCAAATCTATTAAATCTTTGGCCTCCTCAATCATTCCCTTTCGACATAGAAGATCAATCATACAAGCGTAATGTGCTAACTTTGGTTCAATTCTGTAATCACTTCTCATAGAATCAAAGAAAAGTTGAGCTTTCTCCAGAAGGTTTGCATAACTACAAGCAGAAAGTACACTAAGAAATGTGATCTCATCAGGTATTATTGATGTCCCTCTCATATTCTCAAACATTTGAATAGCATTCTCCGCAAGGCTATTTAGTGCATGCCCATAAATGATCGCATTCCATGACACCACATCTCGGTCGCCCATATCCTTAAACACTTGTCCAGCTAAGAGCATATCGCCACATTTGCTGTACATGGTTATAAGTGAATTCTGTACTACCAAGCGTGAATCCAATCCAAGCTTCATCGCCACGGTATGAAACTGATGTCCATGGACCATTTTAGATAGCCTTGAGGAAGAACCGACAAGGCTTGCTATCACTGATTCGCTGGGATTTATATTAGAAGAAACCATCTTCTTATACATTAGAAATGCCTGATCAATCAACCCATTTTGGACGAGTCCAATTATGAAACCATTCCAAGATGTAGCATCATGCAAAGGAGACTCGTTGAATAATTTATAAGCTTCGGCAACCTTGCCATCCTGAAGGAAACCAGATATCATAATATTATAAGTAACAATACTTCGTTCAGGCATTTTTCGGAAAAGGTCCAATGCTTTGTCCAGTAAGCCTTCTTTCACATAACCAAACAGCATAGTCGTGCATGCAGTTACGTCTTTACGAGGCATTCTTCTGAACAGATTCCGTGCCTCGTGAAGCCTTCCATTTTCTATAAAGCTCGACATCAACGCAGTGGTTGCCTCCACCGTTGGTTCGAGCATCATTGAGAACAATTTGAGAGCATCATCGATTCTATTATGTTTTAGGTAACCATTTATCATTGAATTCCATGAGATTTTGTCCCTTTGAGCCATACCATTGAACAAATTCCGGGCCTCTTCAACCTTCTGTTTGTTAATACAAGCACATATCAGAGTGTTCCACGAACCGACGTACATGCGATCCATTTTCTCAAATTCTAATTGTGCTTCTTCTATGTCCAAGCATTCGCAATACATCCAAACCAAAGAGGCTTCGATGCTCTCACAAAGATGATGCCCACATTTTACAGTATACCCATGAATATTTCTACCTCCTCCAATATCTTTTAGACCGGAATATGCACTAATTACCTTGTTGACAACAGGTGCGGTAGCTCGATCCCCTTTGCTGATCATTTCGCCGAACAGCTTAATCACCTCAATGTATTGGCCATTGCAGATGAGCCCTCCTATCATTACACACCATGAGACCGAATTCTTAGCAGGCATCATATTAAACAGCTCAAATGCAGAGCTCACCTTCTTAACCTTGATATACCCACTAATCATGGCCGTCCAAGAGACAACATTCCGACTCGGCATTTTCTCGAACACTCGACGAGCATCTTCAATGCAATGGTTCAACACATATCCTGAGATTAAAGCGTTCCATGAGGCGACATTTGGGTACTCAATTCCATCAAAAACCCTGAACAGGGAATCTGATGCACCACAATTTGCATACATGGCGATCAGCGATGTGCCCACGAACACATTCGCCGAGGATCGCGTCTTGATAGATAGGCCGTGAATCCTCTCGCCTTGCTCCAAAGCTCCAAGCTTCGCGCAAGCCGATAAGGCGGTTGAGATAGAAGTATGGTTGGGCATAAATCCATGAAGCCTCATTTCCGAAAATATTCTCAACACTTCGTTGTAAAGATCGTTCCGAGCATAAGACGACATAATCGAGTTCCACGAAGCCACGTCTCGTTCAGGCATTTCGTCGAACAACTTCGCTGCAGAAGCCAAGTTGCCGAGTTTAGAATGATCATTGATTAGTTTGTTGAGTGAAGTGATATCAGGGTTGGGAATTGGGATGCAGTAGTGATTTTGATCGTCGGTAGCATTGATTCTGTGAGCGGAATATGTTACTGAGGATTGAGATTGCAGGAATTTATAGTAGATGAGTGTAGAAGTTCGCAGCTGGCTATGCTTCCTGAGCATTTGAATCCCATTTGGTTATGCTTCTTAAGTTAGCTTATAGATGATAGAAGTAAACAACCAAAATACAAATTTCTCTAGACAAAGTCTACCACGTTAGTCATGAACCGCCTATTGATCGGTCCATGTTTTCTTGTTGTTCGGGACCATAAGTATCAGACTATGTATCTTTTGATCAGTACAGGAGCATTTGATAATTAGTTATACAGCTGGAAAATTATTCTTTTTATTATATTATAATAAATTATGATATACTTATATATTTACTAGTTGGTTCAAGGGTTATTGTTGAAAGTACTTATTTAGTCCTAAATATCTAAATAGATATGAGTTGAATCGTTCTCTAATATGAAAAAAAAAGTTAAAAATTCAGTAAAATTCTTATGTGCAAGATTGTAAGTGAAAACGTCTTCTCTAGTTCTTCTATATTTCTGTCACAATTATTCTATATAACATCAAATATTTTAATATTATTTATAAATACAAAAAATATTTTTTAATATTAATTTAATATAAAATTATTATATTATATTTTAATGATATTAGTTTGTAGTATACTATGTCGGATATATAGGCTAGAAAGAAGACTTGGTCTACGGCTGACTTGGTGCACGAGGTCCAGGCAGGAGGTCCTTCTACATCCACGTGGCGTTCTCCCGGCACATCCAGGCGTACAAAGAGAGGCAAGCACATATACTTCCCCTTGCTTGGTATCCGCCGAAGGGGCCAAAGGTCGAACACCTTACAAGCGTCAGTGGTCGGGGCGAAACAAAGGGAACGAACTAACTCGGTGGACAAGGAAGCGCGTTCGGAGCGCCGCAAACGCGAACGCAAACGCAAAGGCGCGAGGCGATGGGGCTGATGCTGCGCGTGAGATTGGCGTCGTTCTTCGCTGGCGCCGCCGTGGCGTCGGTGGCGGGGTTCTACCTCCTCTACAAGGACTACATGGTCGCCCACGATGCCCTTTCTCGCCAGGTTCACCTCCTCCTCCTTCTCCTCCTCTCGATCCCTCTTCTCCGTCGCCATTTTTGTTCCCTTCTCTTCTAGCTTTCGACATTCGTCCCCAAATCCACGGGCGACTACTCACTTGCTTAGCCCTAGAGCTTTGGTTTTACGGCCCTTAGATCGGGGATCTAAGCTACTCGTTTGGCCGAGCGCCGATGATTCAATAGATTCGGAAGCTAGGGTTTCGTTTGTTTGAGCGGCGTGCGTGATTGTGAATCTCGCGAATGCGTAATGTGTGAACTTGTGGGGCTTCTGCGGCGTCTGAAGAACCTCTATCTAATGTTGTTTTCGAATTCGGAGAGTTGTGATTTCATTGGTTGTGGTTTAAATCCATGTCCCATCAACTGACTAAAGAGTTAATTAAGTAGCCATGTCTCAGAAGATTCATCTTACACTCTTATTCCTCTTTATAATCTTGTCTGTTTAGGAAATTAGAAATTCAGCAATGAGGAATACAAGTATTTCCTTGAGAGTTGGGGTTTAAAGGACATAGGATTTTGCTTTGCAGGATCATCACTCACTCGCGTAGCAGCGTAACTTAAGATTTCATTGTGAAGGTATTTTTGTGTCTGTTATTGTAGGATCTCTTAAAACTTCCTGAGTTAGAAAATTCTGGTTTAAGTTGGTAACTCCTTATCTGGGATGTGCTTTGTATGCTCCGTTTATCCTTTTTAGGTGATTAGACAGGGTTGGCTAAGTTGAAGTGATCTGGAATTTTGATATTTATTGAGGTGCTCCGATTTGCTTCCATCGTCAAATGGAGATGCTGTAGGTGGATAGTAAGGAAAAAAGAAAAAACATTGGGGCGGAATTGTTATGCATGTTCTAATTAATGCCTGTTGAGGTTTGGAAGCCTAGTTCTAGTATGAAAGAACAAGCAACCCTGGCTTTGAACATTAGGGAATAGGTGCCTACCTTTCTTAGCAAATTGGAATCATTGTATTTGAACCATTAGGGAATGAGAGATATGCTTGTTGTTTTACTCTAGAAAGGCTGATGGTTAGTATATACGCAACCATGGTTGTTGTTGGGCCATCCGACAAAGGTTTGGGTTTTGATCACCTCCCTTTGGCGTATCTAGTGGAACTGCAACTTTAGAGTGCTCAGAGCCTTTTCGCTTTGGCTGAATATGAGTGTTTGCACTTATATTTCATCTTATGTTTGTTTAATGAAGCATGGATGTTTAAATATGTTGCCCTTGTTCCTTGAAATGCAATGAATGTTGATGTTCATATTATATATTTTTTTTTAATTTTTCTTGTTGTAGTAATGATGGCTCCATCATCCTAGTAGCATATGCTTCTAGTAACGGACTTAGTAGATTACTCAGATTTCTGTAAGATTTTTTTTTGCGTTCTCTCAAGGAGTATGATGTCATGGTGAAATTTCACTGTAATAAACTCAATAACGATGGCGGTGCCAGAGATGGCAGACCTTCCGAAGAGGTAAATTCTCCTTTTTGAGTGTGAAACGGAACTTCTTTGCTCGATTAAGGTTGGATTTATAATTTGGGGTATTTGGCTTCCTTTTCTTTTTCTAATGTTCTTTTTTGCTTTTATCTTCATGTGCCAGATGCTGATAATAACTTCTTACATGTCTTGAACATTTTTGTTGCATGTGATAGCATGAGTGATGGAAAATTGGGGATTATTTGCCGCTTCTTGATCAATATAGTAGATTTGCAGTTCATAGCAAATAAAATTAGTTAGTTGTGTACTTGTGTACATGTGCAAGTTCCATGTGTGCACCTATGATATTTTCAAAGATATTTTAAAACTACTTGAGCTTTATCTTGTCATTGCCGCACTCCATATCCTTTCTCATACTTTTATAGTGCTCCCGACAACATTATATTTTCTACGATGTTTTGGTAATATAAGAAACTTACAACTTTTTCTTCTTCAATATTTTCAAATTTCTAATGTTATATCTCATTTATGTGTGATTTATCTTATTTTTATTGATGGAATCATGCTCCCTGTGTTGCTTAATTATTCTTACATTTTTCTTGCGTTACAATAAGATGGCTTGTATAGTCTATCGATGGTGGAAGGAACATTTCAAGTTACTGAATAGGTATATAGTAAACTTCGTGCAGATGCTTTCTCTGTTCGATATTAACACCATTAGCAGAGATGTTAGTTTCTAGGGCAAGAAATCAGATTTGTTGGACAACAAGGTATACTGTTATGAGGGAGGAAAAGATGACCTAAATGGTGTCCTACAGACAGTAGTGGCCAACGACTAAATGTTGAGAGTAGAGCACTATAGTTGGTGTATGTCTGAGATAGACTGAATGCTGGGCAGCACTAATATTGGGGGTACAAGTAAAATGTGACATTTTATGCTGATACTAACATGATAAGATTGATGTAATGCTAGTCTCCTTGGAGTTTGAATGTCAGCATGCATCCACCGCCCACGTTTACTTTACTGTAGGTTAATTTTATTGGGTTGTCCCCCTTTTCCCAGATGATTTGCCCAGGGCACCTGGGCACCAGCCGATTGGGAACCATTTAGCATACTAAACTAATCATTCTAATTGTAAATATTAGAAAAGTGGCATAGTGACTTGCTGAAGGTAAACAGCAATCGTCAGATATTGAGTGAAAATTGTCATTTGTAGACCAATTATTTTCCTACGCTTCAATTTAATGTAAATTCTAGTGCATTCTAGTGTGAGAATAGGTAATAGAGGCTTAAATTTTAGTTTACACTAACTTCAGAAATATTGCCCTGCTTAAAGTCATTACGTCTTTATTATACTTGAAACTGAATTTGTCGATGATGTTCAAGTGTTCTGTTTCAGGTGAAAGGCCTGTATGAAACTCTAGATGAACGCTATGAAGCTCTAAACCAGCGCATTACAGCCCTGGAAAGCATGAAGAAAGCAGAAACTGCCTCGCATGCGGAGGCATCTGAGTAGATTTAAGCAAGATTGCTCCTGATTAAGGTCTGCTTCCTGTAATGTCGTCTTTTGATTATGTTGACAATTTTTGATATATTGAAAAGGTTCAAAGTGTTGATCTTAACGCACTTCAACATGAAGTTGTAATGCTTGTTTCCTTTCGTTACAGCTCCTCTGGCATTGTAGTAGTTTGGTAAATAATGCGGCAATTCCTTGCCAAGAACCTAACATGTCTCTTTTACACATATCATGTGAAAGATTTCTGGGATGATTGTTTCCTCCTTTTTCATTCTCTAGGGTCTGGTAATTATCATAGTTCAGTCTCTGATGGAATTAGACTAACTGAGGTCCAAGTATTATCAGAGTTCATTTTGATTGGAAATTGTTCTATAGACATGCTAAGATGAGTTTGAGTGCTCCTGACAGAGTAAGCGGTGCTAATAGTTGCTTCTATTGTAATAAATGGGCGAGGCCATGTTTGGATATTGGATTGCAAAAATAGGTGTGTTTTTTTTCTGCTTTCAAAAATCTTGACATTCATGCTTCGATAGGATAAGATGCTTTACTTACGAGACAGTTTATTTTATTCCGAAAAAAAATAATTTGAAGACCGAATATGTTATTTCATTCTTGACATTAAATCATACTTTTTTATTTATTTTATTCTAAAAAAAGTAATTTGAAGGCTGAATATGTTATTTCATTCTTGACATTAGATCGTACTTTTTTTATAAATTTGTTGAACAAGTTAAGAAAACAGATATGTTAAATAAAATATTTATGCATTCAAATATAAGAGTTAGTTTGAAGTTTATATCTCCGGATTTTGCAATTGGCATGGAAATTGTTATCCATAGTTGATCTAGAAGCCGCTTAAAAAAAAAAAAAAAAAAAAAAAAAAAAAAAAAAAAAAAAAAACTCGTTTTGAATGGCCGCATATTCAGACGAGATAAATTATTGCTTCTAGGGAAAGTTACCATGAGTCACCAAAAGCACCATAATTTGGGTAGAACTGTGGGAGATGCTTTGGTTCATTGCTTCTCATTTCAGGTTCTATCCCGTGGTGCTTAAAACTGGATTTGGGATCTTCTGGGCTTGAGAGTTATTTTAAACCCAGAAAAAAGATAAAAAAAATTAAAGCGCGGAGGTTGGCTCTGTCACGGCCAATGGAAATGCCGCTGTACATTGTCAACCCTCGGTCATTAGTCGCTGTACATAGTCCTAAATTAATTCATGTGCCAAATGAAGGATGACGTCACGGCCTGTGTCATCATCCTCCTAATTAATTAATTAATTAGAGGAAAAATTGAGTTTATCGATTTACCTATCAAAGGCACTATCAATTTCGAACACTACTTCCGCGTTTATATATATATATACACACACACACACACACACGGTCGTACTTCCACACGGGAGATTAATATCTAATAATTGCTTGAAAAAAAAGTAAGATCGATCGATGGCGGAGTTGTTCGTGAAGCAAGCGGCGGTGTACGCTGAGGCGAGGCCCAAGTATCCCACGGAGTGGTTCTCCATGCTCTCTGCCCTCACCCCCCACCACAAGTTGGCCTGGGACGCCGGCACCGGCAACGGCCAAGCCGCCGTCAGCGTAAGCACATATATATATACATACAAGTAATTTGAACACAAGCTCTAGCCGGATCAAACATACATAATATTATCTTTAATTTTTGCTGCAGCTAAAAGTAGAAATTTCACTATCATGTCCCTTGATGCATAATAATGCATTTAGATTAAAGTACGAAATGAAATGAATATATATAGTCGGAGGACGTGCCTGGTTCATTTCAATAATTTAGCGCAAAACCAATAATCATTACGAAGCCGGCCATTCGAAATTCGAGCTTTGTGAAATTGAAAACTCTGCATTAATGGATCAGCTGGCGGAGCACTACGAGCAGGTGATCGCGACGGACGTGAGCGCGGCGCAGCTCCAGCACGCGTTCCCCCATCCGAAGGTCCGCTACGTCCACACTCCGCTCTCCGCTTCCGACGCAGACATCCTCTCCGCCCTCGGCGGGGAGAACTCGGTGGACATCATCACGGTCGCGGTGGCGGTGCACTGGTTCGACCTCCCGCGCTTCTACGCCCTCGCCCGCCGCGCCCTCCGCAAACCGGGGGGCATCATCGCCGTGTGGAGCTACAACTACGAAATTGCGCCGTTCGAAGCCGCACTGGAGCGGTTCATGCACTCGGCACTTCCTTACTGGGACGATCGAGGCAAGTCCGTGATAAACGCGTACGAGGAGTTGCCGTTTCCGTTCGAGAGCGTGGGGATGGGATCGGAGGGGAAGCCGCTGCGGCTCGACATGTCGTTCGACGGGCTGATCGCGTTGCTGCGGTCGGGATCGCCGGTGGTGACGGCGAAGGAGAAGGGGGTGGATTTGGTGTCGGAGGAGGTGGTGAGGGAGCTGCAGGCCGAGTGGGGGGACACTTCGGTTGTTAGGAAGGTTACGTTCAAGGCCTTCATGCTCGTTGGCACGCCGAAGCTGGAGGACTAGCTAGCTAGTTCGTTGGTTCGGTCCGAGTTAGGCTCGAGCTTAGTCTGAGAGTAATAAAATGGTCAACATGTCCAATAACGGCAAGCAACTGATGATTCTGGAAACATCTTAATCTGGTCTTATGTTCTTGGATCGAATCGAAAAAAAAATCTAGCATTTCTTTTGTTCTTCGAACTTGTAATCTTATTTAATTATCTAAAGAATGCTAAAGTTACATTTAACTCACAGTAACTCACAATTCTCCCTCTCCAGGAACAATAATAAGTTTTTCACTTGTTGATGATTGGGAGCCCCACAATTGCAGTATGAGCATCAAAAGAGGGGCAAAAAAAAAAAAAAAAAAACCTTAAATTAAACCAACCTCGATCACCAAAAAAATCCCAAAAACCCCCAAAAAAGGGCCAAAAAAAACCCTTAAAAAAAAAGCAAAAAAATAATTGGGTGCGGAAGAATATGATCTCGAACCCATGTGCATGAGAGGTACAGCTAGATTTATAGATATGTTAATGAATTGTGATCTTTCGATGCAAAAAGGAAATTTCTTTTTTAAAAAAAAAAGTGGGAGCGTAGCAAACCATGTGCTCCTGTCGTAATATGTTGGACCAGATCATGAATACATGGAGAGTCCACACGGGCACTTTGAATGGTCATCGAAAAGAGCCATCAAAAGCTGTCTCTTTTTCTAGTGCCATCACAAGAAACACCAAGCCAAAGTTGAGATATCCTCTTCTGTTTGAGGCGGAGTCTGAAACACCTTTTTTAATTTCGATTTTATTTTGCAGAGTAAAATAGAAATTCGGTACGAAAGATTCATCCATATTGAAATTATCTAAAATATTTTTAATTTATATGAAATAAAAAATAGATCTAAAAGATAAATTTTATTCTGTTTAAAATTTTAATTTTTTGTAAAATTCAGTTAGAATAAAATTAAAATTAATAATTCCTTCATAACCTAAAAATATATAAAGTATTGACCACATACGAAATATAAGAAAAATAAGAATAATCTCTTTACAAAAATTCTCTTTTTCTGGATTCATTTTTTGGGCACTGTGCTGTAATGGACTCTTGTAGCCGGTTCGCGACGAGAAAAACCAATGCGGAAGATAAAATATGTGCCGGAGATTGAGACATGTTTTAAGTGGATCAAAGAGTTCGCAAAAAAAGGCAAGATCAGATTTTGATAATTGCAACGCTAATTTCATAGCGAAAAAAATATATAAAATTTATGTGATTTTTCATCATGATTCAATTAATGATTTCCAGCACAGCAAATTATATGATTTAAAGCCCATAGGCTCTAAAACCTAAGAATTAATTTTCTTCTACGAATTGGCACCGGTAAAAAATAAAATAAAAATGTAATCCTACTATGTGAGATCGTAGTTAATTTATTGGAAAATGGTTGACATGAATCTTCGATGTGGTCCTTTCAACTCTTGGGTTTTAATTAATCGACGCGAGGACATTAGATTTTGCATAATACATGATAAAGGAACTTAATGTTCATAAAATTTATTTGCTTTTCACAAAAAGTTTTTCAATTTCCTCATTTATTTTTTTGGAGTAATACCTAGGTGATGAATATAGCATTGATGATCTGTTTCTGTTTAACGTTTTCTTCTCTTTTTGGTCTCTTGTATATTTTACAAATTTAGGTTGTATTTGACACAACAGGTACGTATAATTTGTTCTTATGCATGATAACGTGTATTAGGTTTGTACCTAGCTTGTTGGCACAACCCAAGATGTCTCTCCCAAAATAGTAAAATTATTGTCGTTTGTCACAATTTAGCAAGTGTTGTTTCCAGAAAACAAGATTTTTTTTTAATGGACTATTTGTATCGTTGGTTGCAGACAAAGTGAGTAGCATTAAATTAGTGATATGACCATCACCAACAAAATAACTCCAAACACACTTTCTCCAATCTCACCCTTTGATTACAATAAAGTTTTTTAATACATTTGATCCCTGTAGCATTAGCACTACTTGCCAAAGCTTAGCTGCAGAATAATCCTCTTGGTAACAGTAGACGAGATTTAAGTAGAAAAGGCTAAAAAGAGCATGTAGTTAGGAACTGTTTGAAAAATAGCAATAGATTTTGCATTTTAACCGCCTCAATGGCTTCACTTTTGGGGCTTAATTCTTTTTTATTTACTGAATGTTTGGCTAGCTACCATATAATCTATTTAATTTTAGTATGTTGAAGAACCACTTCATCACTTCGGTGGTAGTTAGTGGTCGTTTAAATCGCACAAGTGTTTAATCCCTATTCAACCTAGTTTTTTATATTGCTAATCAACTTAAAACATAGCGCCCACAATGTTAATTGGCTAAATCTGGTGAAATTTAAGTATTACTTTTAATTATTAATATATCGCAAAAAGCATGCACACTCATGAATCAGTATGTTCAATACACTATCGTTTACAAAACAACACGATATATATATATATATATTATCATAAATGCACTTTTTTGATAATTCCGTATGCAAAAAATATTCGTGCATAAAAGCCAAATAGCATATTCTTTTTTTTTTATATATATATAAATAATATTTTTGTATATATAAGAAGTTGTACATAATTTGCGCCCTAAGATGAAGATGAAGATGAAGATGAAGATGAAGATAAAGATGAAGATGAAGGGCCTCTCATTCAAAACTCAAAAATCTAAGTGTCAGATCTGTTCATCATTGATTGCGTTTGATTGGTTGATTTTTCAACACCGATTTCCACCTCCATGACTCCCATCTCCATCCATTAATTCCTGATTCGGCTTAAACAAGCAAAAGCCAGCCGCCAGCCCGCAACATCAAACGGGTGGTCGGCATGGACTCCGCGCGCCCTGCCTTCCCACGTGCACACAACCCCACACGCTCTCTCCCACTAAATTTCTTTGTTTATTATTTTATTATTTTATTATTATTCTCACCCCACCCAATCCCAGTACACCCCTCTCTCTATGTCACATAATATAATAGTAAAAGGTCCTCTTTTGCCCTTTCCCACCATTTGCGACCTCAATACCGACGCAGGAAGAGGAAGAGGAAGAGGAAGAGGAAGAAGAAGAAGAAGAAGAAGAAGAGAAGAGAAGCATAGCTCAGTTTATCAAATGAGGCAGCGACCGAAGAAGCAAAAGGAGGTAACAAAGCTTTGATTCTCCAAGACCCAATTCTCTCTTTTCTTTTTTTGTTTTTTTTTTCTTTTTTATGGTGAGTTGGGGTGGGGGAAAATGCAGAGGGGTTGGATTGAGCTCTGTTGTTTGGGTTGCACCTGCGTACAGCTTTGGCACAAGGTCGTGCTCCGGAAGTGGCTCAACATCACTTCCAAGGATTCCGACTTCAGCGCCGACGAAGGGGACACCACCGAAAGTGAGTTCGACGACGAAGGTGAGCCCTAAAGTTGCCTCCTTTTCTCACTCGGCGGTATCTTTTCCCCTCAAAATTGGGTAAAAATGAGGCTTTTTTTTAAAAAAAAACTGTAATATCTTATAATGGGAGAATGGTTTCCATTTGATTCATCCGTAGCAGTGTATTACTCTCCTAGAAATGGGTTTTGATTTTGTCAAATGATGCGATGTTTCTGATACTTTGTAAATGCCGCAAAATGCAGAGATGTGTGGTTGGGAGCGACAGATGCACGACGAGGAAAGGAGATGGGGTGGATTTGGGGCCCAAACTAATGGTAATTTAGTGGAAAATTTTTGATGATTTTTTTGCCCTAAATTTGGTGGCATCTTGTTATTTTTTGGTGATTTCCCTCGCACTGCTTCTTTATGAGGGCTTTGGGGTTTAGAATTAAAGCACTTTGGTAAATCATGTGTAAGGATTGAGGAATAAGTGTATTTTAAGGAATGCTCGGAAAAATATTGCAAGTCCTTGTTGTACAGCAGTGGAGGAGAAGAACAATAATTTATCTTTTTTATCAGTAATATAGAAGAGGAGCTAGCTATGTGAGTAGAATTGTACTAAGTACTTGCTAAAACTTATTAGTTGATGGCTTTACAGATACTCGCCTTGGGCGCATTCCATACAAGCCGAGAAGACGAAAGTCGGAGACCCTTCGCGCACAATATATAAACACCAAAGAACTCAGGCATGATTTTATTGTTCTTCTGGCTTCATTAATTATGGGGACATGATATAAAGTTCATAATTTCCAAATAAGAAAAGATAATTTAGTTACTGCTGATTTAGAGATTATTTGATGCAAATCTTTCATCTCATTCGCAGCTTTATTCTTTTACAGGATTTGTGTAGGGACATGGAATGTTGGCGGAAGACTTCCGCCTGAGGACCTTGACATCCGTGAGTGGCTTGATATGGAGGAGCCTGCTGATATCTATGTTCTTGGGTATTTGTTTAACTGAGCTACCTTTCTGTAGCATCATTTACTAGTAGCTACACCGTGCTCGATCGCTAACTTAAGTTTACTCATGAAAAAGAAATTTCATGCAATCCTCTTTCTCAAAAAATATCTCAAAACATAATTTTATGGTCGAAAAAATATTATGCACCACTTTAGTAACTAAAAAAAGTAAATTTTTTTTTTTTTTTTTTCCAGATTTCAAGAAATTGTTCCATTGAATGCCGGGAACATATTCGGCGCTGAGGATAACCGCCCTGTTCTGAGATGGGAAAATATTATTCGCAATACATTGAATAAGATTAGTCCAGCTAAACCAAAATACAAATGTTATAGTGATCCTCCTTCCCCGTCAAGATTCAAGCCATCGGATGATGCTCTTGCCATGGAGGATGAGCTGCTTCCTGAATCCAATAGTGACAGCGATGGAGAAATTCATCCATTAAACGAAGAGAATTTCAGTTTACACCCCGACGAAGGACTCGATCCCAACAAAAATGATTCAAAAAACTTTTCAGCTCCCTCACGAAAGATATTTGACAGGTCCCGGAATCTTAGTTTCAAGAATTATGACTCAACTTCGGGAAATTTAATTACCCAGCAGAAGAAACTGACAAAAACACCAAGTAATTCGGAAAGGATTGGGATGATTTGGCCAGAGCCACCATTAAACATACTAGCTCAACATGGCCTGGATAATTCGCAACCGTATAATTCGGCGAAATGCTTAAGAAATAGTGATTCTTTCAAGTCGGCACATGAGTATGATCGCTTGATTCCTGATCTTAACTTGGAGAGTGCTATGTTTAGAAAGAAAAGGCCTTCATTTGTGAGGATAATAAGCAAGCAAATGGTTGGTATATTTCTTTCGATATGGGTGCGCAGAAGCCTTCGTAGGCACATTCAGAATTTGAGAGTATCAACTGTGGGTGTAGGTGTCTTGGGCTACATTGGCAACAAGGCAAGTTCTCTATTAATAATGGCTCCTATTCTCATTATTTTTGAAACTTCTTGAAAATGCATATTCCTTCAATAAATAAAGCCACACTTATCCTTATATATGTTGGAAACCATTGAGTTGTGTTAGAAAATTTTCTTCAAGAAAGCCTTCTTTTAAGTATATGGAAATACGTATAAGAAGTTTAGTTTTTGAAAGTTCGCAGGAATTTATATGAAATTATATAATTTTACAAGGTTGCAGTAGACATATCTCTAACTTGAATTAATTGCATCAAGGTTAGAAGTACATCAGATATATTATCATTAAAAGTTATGGATGCAATTCTTTTCATCGTAGACAAGGATTGGAAGTGTTCAAGTATACATTTTGGTAGATGCTCCATCATGTGATCTTTATACTTCTTTGTAAATGGTCCAGGGATCAATATCAGTCAGCATGTCAATATATCAGACACTTTTTTGCTTTATATGTAGTCACCTCACATCTGGAGAAAAGGATGGAGATGAACTTCGAAGGAATGATGACGTGCATGAAATATATAAGCGAACGCAGTTTAGTTCTCTTGGTGGAGTTGGCGTGCCTAGTACAATCTTTGATCATGAGTAAGCAAAAGCTTTTGCTGCATATGCTGTCTTAAAACTATGCTTATTTTTCTTTTTTTTTTCCTCATACTGCTAAGGAATTTTTTGTGAAATTATAATGAAAAATCGTAATCTTATAAATTAAGATAAGTTCCAGAAACCCAAATCTGAATTTGAGAAAGTTTGACTTCGAGACAGGGATAGGGATTAAAATTGTAAGTTCAATCCTAAGCTGACTCAAAACTTGACTCAGCTAGACCCAAATTGGACATGAACAAACCCACATACATGAACTCTGAACCTTTCAGAAGCCATTCAGCGTGGAATCCTATGTGCTCGATTAATGTTTTTCGTATTAGACTTGAGAATGTTAATACTAATGCATACATTTCAAACTTTTCAGTAGGATTATTTGGTTGGGAGATCTCAATTACCGCATCAACTTACCATATGAAAAAACACACGAACTTATCTCCAAAAAGCAATGGGATAAGCTGGCTGAGATGGATCAGGTAACTCGCCTCTCTTCTTTCCTTTTCTTTCTTGTTCTAATACCTGTACGGAATTTCTACCTTATAAGCATGGGGGACCTGTTTATTGTTTGTTTGCTCTTTTTTGAACTGAACTTCTATACCACCTTGTTGTGTGACAGTTAAAGCATGAATTAAAGAAGGGTCGTGCTTTTGATGGGTGGACGGAAGGAGTTATCAGTTTTCCTCCAACCTATAAATATGAATTCAATTCAGAGAAATATGTAGGAGAGGATCCAAAGTCTGGAAGAAGAACACCTGCATGGTAATTCTCAGACCAATTTATCTTTTTTTGAGTATTTAACGAAACAATACTATCCAAACTCTTTAACTTCGATCTCGTCAATGATTTTTTTTTTTTTTTCTAATGGACCAATATATGAAAAATCTATGACAGGACTGAAGATGCATTAGCAGAAACAATTATGTTTGTTTTTTATAAGTTTGAACTGCCATTTCTCACCACCTCATGCTTGTAATCTTGTGTACATAGTTTTATTTTTTTTATTTTCCCGATTTGAACGTATTCTATATATATTGGTGCTTGCTTAATCCTTGTTTCTGTAATTTTCGTCTTTTAATGATGTTAATTATTTCTTCAGGTGTGACCGCATTCTTTCATACGGTAAAGGAATGAGGCTATTGACCTACAAAAGAAACGAGTTTACATTTTCTGATCACCGCCCCGTAACTGCTGTTTTCATGGCCGAGGTCGAGATCTTCTGCCACAGAAAGCTGCAGAGAGCCCTTACCTTCACGGACGCAGAGATAGAGGAAGAACTCATGTCTGAAGCAGAAAATATTAACACTGGAATGAGCAATCTACGGCTAGGAGGGGTTAGCTCCTTTTTCATTACCTAGTGAAATAACTTGAATTATAACAGTTAGTTCATTGGCGACCAGCCTTGAGATATACTTACAAGAAAAGGAACCGAAAACAAACCAACAAGACTCTGAACTCGTCAGCGGTTTTCTAATTTTATACTATCTAGGTTGATAAATTGCGTAAGCCTTAATAGGCCTTACTCTCCTAGGTAGTAGTGTTATCTGCAATTCTTAACTTTTCATGCATCAACTCTTCAACACTTCAATTTCACTCTGGACATTCTCCGGCAAAATAGAAGATGCTTAATTGGTATATAGCTTCAGAAGTGCTTGCTTAATTGATATTTAACCTCATGTTTATATTCATGCAGTAACTCTGTTGCCATTTGATGACTGAGCAGAGGAGACGACGCTGGTGAGATGACTGTTTCTTACATATCATTGTTTGTTTCATTACTTCAAGGAAGCTTTCTCTCCAGACATAATTTTTTCTGTACATAAGGTATTCTTTCACTTCAGCCAGATTCGGGAGTTAGGAATCGTTTGTTTCCGCTTTTGGTTTGGAAATAATCAAATTTGTTCTAGCAAATCCATTTTTAAGTTTCATTCATTGTAATTAAACCCTTGCAGACCTTGATCTGCTTGTAAATTAAGTTTCCCTAGCTCATGGAGATAAAATTGTCTGTGAAATTACTTAGATGAAGCAGCTCATGTAACTAGAACTTGTCGATCATAAAATAGGTAAAAGATCTGGTTTAGAAAGATCAAAACAAGTGGTCTTCGATCAAATATGATACCTCAACAGAGAAAAAAAAAAAAAAAACAAACCTTTTTGCTTGTTTTAGGCATCTATCTGCTGTACAAAACAATAATTTATTTTCCTTCAAAAGCAACTGCTAGAGCTTTCTCTTAATCATCAATGGAGAAATTTCTTGACATTGTGGAAATGTGAGAGTTATTGGCCTAGTCAAGCCAGTGTAGATTTTCTTTATTTTAATTAAAAAGGTAAAATCAAATTATGAAGTGAACATTAACAACCTTACAACTTGAGTAAGACCGAGGGAATTATGAATTATGCAACGTACAAACAGAAGAAATTTACCATGAAAGTGCCGTAAAATCGGCGACTAGATGAATCATTACCTTTCTTCGGCCTTTGTATATACAACCTGGATGAAAAAAAATACTAAAACTATATATCAGCAAAACTTCAATGGCATGGATCAAAACATTGGAGTATCTATACAAGTAAACAAGCCATCAGTCCAAAACCATCACCACACTTCAACTGAAGTAAAAAATGAAGAAGACGAAGTAAAGCACAAATTGTTCCTTTGTAGGGAAGCAGGACTCTGGAACCTGTTCAACTCTACTATAGCTGTAGAAACTGGACTTTCCAAATTAAAGTTCTCCGGTATGAGAAGGGATCATTTGTATTCTGTACCCTCAAATCGAAAATAAAAAAAGGGAAAGTTAATAGCAGCCAATTTATCAATCATCTGCCCCTAACTGATCCTAGTATTCAAACTCGTCGATCTCCGAGACGATAAAAATTCGACAAGCCTCTCTCTCCGCTGCTTTCTTTACTCCTCTACACAAACACCACTACACTTACCATCACCACCGCCAACAAAATCCTGAAACTTCCCGCTCCCGAAGCCGTCCTCTCTCCGGCGCTCAGAATCTGTATCGGAAAGAGGCACCCCCCTTGCGACGCGTTTTCCGTCGTGATCTTCGCCAAGCCGCCAAAATCACACGCCCGAACATCCTGATCCATCATCTGAAAATACATGTTGAATGCGTAAGATATATTTCCTTTCTTGCTCAGCCCATTGCACGACGACCCGTACCCCAACGGCGTGCAATCCGCGTTCGAGCACGCGTAGTTTACGCTAGCCGGCACATTCTTATACCTGTTACTCGCATCCTCATTCAAAACACACCATTGTGACGGTAAGTACTTCACCCTGGCGGCGCCGACTAAGATTTTGTCGCGCCCCTCCCCCGTCAAGTCCATCGGAAACTTTGGCTTTCCGTCGTAGGTGAAGATCCCCCAGTGCCTCTCAAAATTCCCCGGTTGCACGCTTTTCTGGTTTTCATCAATCAAAGCAAATATATACACTTCCATGTCGCCGGGCCTCAGCGGCGTACCTTCCTTCCTCGCAATCTTCTTCAACAACCCGTCGAAGAATTTCTTAGCAAGCTTAACATTCGCATTCTTATCGCCATCGGTCGGCCACCCGACCTCCCCGACAATGACCTTCAAATCCGGCACGCCGGCTTTTTGCAACGACCATACGAGGGTATCGAAGTTGGCATCGAACACGTTGGTGTACTCGACTCCGTTGTCGTAAACCGGCTTGCCCCCTCCGTCGAAGAAGGCGAATTCCACCGGAAAGTTTGGGTTTTGATATAGGCTGAGGAAAGGGTAGATGTTGACCGTGAAGGGAGCACCGCTGGAGTTGAGGAAGCGGACGATGTCGACCATGAGGGGGCGGATGTCGCTCCGAAAGTTTCCGGAAGACGGGACGGGGTCGTCGGCGGGGGAGTTGTAGACGTCGGCGTTGAGGGGGACGCTCTGAATGTTCTTGAGGGCGGGGAATATCGTGGTGGTGAAGCTTCCGTTGTAGCTCTTTAGCAACGGCTCATTTCCAACAGCAACATACCTGATNGCCTCGTCGAGGGCTCTCTGAATGTTCTTGAGGGCGGGGAATATCGTGGTGGTGAAGCTTCCGTTGTAGCTCTTTAGCAACGGCTCATTTCCAACAGCAACATACCTGATGATCAACAAAAGTTGGTTTAATAAATTTTCCGCGCAATCGCCGCTGCGGCAATTGATCAAACAGGCAATGTCATTACCGAGATTACAAAATCTAAAACAAAAAAAAAAAAAATGCAAAATTTCCAGGCGAACGGGGGCGGGGGATGGAGAGGGAATGGTACTTGATGCGGACGCCGCCGTCGTGGTCGTGATTGGAGACGTTGTGCTTGACCCACTGCCGGGCGTGGTCGTAGCTGGCGGCGACGCGGGCGAGCTGGTCGTTGGGGATGGCGAGCATGGCCTCGACGGCGGAGCCGGCGAGGGCGGCCACCGTCCAGGGGTCAGCGTCGAACAGCTTCACCTTCGCGATGCCGTTGGAGTGCAGCATCGCCGCCACCGTCGCCGGGTGCATCGGGTGCGACATCATCGTGCCCCAATTCACGCCGATGCCGACGCCGCTGCCCCCGCCCACGCTGAAGGATGAGACTAGTGCAATGTAGGTGGCGGCCCATGCCGCGATCAACGCACGCGCCATGGTTGGAGCTCTTGGCTAGAGAGAGAGAGAGAGAGAGAGAGAGAGAGAGAGAGAGAGAATATGAGAGGGAGGGGAAGGGTGGTGGATGGTGGGAGAGTGTAGAGCTGTGAGTGAAGGTTCGTTAGTTTCGGAGGGAAGGGAAGGGAAGGGAAGGGAACCTCAAAAGAAGCGGGAACAAAAAGCAGGGGATAAAGAGAGAGAGAGAGAAAAAAATTTAAAAGAAAATTAAAAAAAGGGAAAAGGAAAATGTATTATTTTTGTGAATTTATTGAATAGTAAGTGATCTTTTTCGTTTTTTGTATGGATGTAATTAGGGGTGGAAATGAGCCGAGCTCGAGCGAGCTTATGTTAGCTCAAATTCAGCTTGAAATTAATTTCGAGCCTAAATCTAGGCTCAAGCTCGGCTTGAAATTAATTCGAGCCGAGCTCAAGCGAGCCTAATTTCGAGTCGAGCCGAGCTCGAGCTCTAAACGAGCCGATTGAAATTCTCGACATTATATAATCAATAGTTTAATTTTTATAGAACATTACTTACAATTTGATGCAACATGTCCAATAGTTCAAAATACAAAATAATTGCAAGAAATATCAGCTAGGGTGACTGCCTGACCGGGTGAGGGTCCAAAGAGGAGAGAGAGAGAGAGAGAGGGGGGGGGGGGGGGGAAATTAAAAATTGGAGAATCATTGAATGTTATCAATGTTTATGGGTTATGATGCAAAAGTGAAAATCCTGAAGAGAGAGTGTGTATGTAAATTTTAAAGGTTGAGCTTCAATATCGACACGGTTGTCTTGTTGGGTTATTTTATGGCCCAACAATAATAGCCTCAATTTAAATTAAGGAGCTATATATAATTAAAATACATTATATATATATATATATATATATAATATATTATATATATATATATAATATAGTGATATAGTAGGGTAGAATACTTGTAAAAGTATCAATCGGGGTGATACTTGGTGTTTTTTTAGCCCATTGGATGTGAGAGACTGTAAGGTTGAGATGATGTGTATGGGTGGTTAGTGGAAAGTCTGTTATAATCCATATGGCTATTATAATCAAAAGTGATCAATGGCTTAAAATTAATAGCACCATATGGTGATACTGTGTAAAAGTATTATAGCTCAACTCTATATATATATATATATATATTCGAGCTTTTCGAGCCTAATTCGAACGAGCCGAGTAATACTCAAGCTCGGCTTGAAATGAATTTCGAGCCTTTTATTTTGTTCAAGCTCAGCTCATTTAATTTCGAGTCGAGCTCGAGCGAGCCGAATATCAAGCCGAACACGAGTCGAACGCGAGCCGGCTCGCTCGTTTGCCAGCCCTAGATGTAATAATGAATGGAAGGAAGACATAAAGGGCAAAAAAAAAGAAAAAAAATATTAATAAAACAATTTACTATTGACTTTGGGCTTTACTGCATCTATGGAAGCTCCCATTAAAGTCCGTATTAGGCTCGCTCAACAATGTCACTGTTTTCGAACCGTGTTATAAGCGCCAGAGATATATTTTTAGAACTATTGCCTTGTCTAGCCTTCTTAGGGGAAAAAAAAAAAACACAAAGAGAGTTCATAATTTTTATATAGGTTAATATATTAAGTAGGTGAAAAATTGTTTTTTTATTTCTCCTCTCCCATTTTTCTAATCTAGTTCATATTGCTGCGAATCCGTGCTGATTTTGTTAGTTGCTCAATAGAATAATATTTATCAATAAAAGATTGATAGTCTATTGCACGTGTAAAATATACATGTGTAGAATATACTGCTAAAATATGTGAACAAGAATAATGATAAATTTTTAACTTCTACATATTGAAAAATGCTATAAAATATGCGAGCAAGAATAATAATAAATTTGTAACTTCTACATATTAGAAAATAGGAGATGAGAGAGAAAAAAAATAATCTCCAACCCACTTAAAATATTAATTATATAAATGTCACGACCCAACACTACCAATTGGGATAGTTCGGACCCAAAATAGATCCGCCAAACAGACAAAATTTTTTCTACCGGCTCAAGTCATAATAAAGTTTATGCATATATATCCAAGTAAGAGATATTAGTATCTAAATTTAGATCAAAGCTTTTTATCATTTCTAACCATTGGATTAAATATTATAACTAGTGAGGACCACTCAACTTTAGGAGAACCACTTAACCCTAAGGAACTAATATCATTCTAATCCTACAATTTTTCATCGAATGATTAAAAACTTAATAGCAAAGAGAATCTTTTACTATTAATAGTATTTCAGCCTCTCTCTCTATATATATATATATATATATATATATATATATATATATATATATATATATATAATTAGGCTGGAATACTATTAATAGTAAAACGTTCTTATCCCTATCAAGTTTTTAACTATTGGATGAAAATTGTAGCGGTCAGGTGATATTTAGTCGGTTAGAGTGAGTGGCCCCTAGGCATTGAGTGGTCCATGTAGCAACAATTGGATTTCACTAATAGAGCCCAGTCCAACTCTTCTTCTCTCTCTCTCTCTTCTCTCTCTACTACTCTCATCTCTCTCTCTTCTCTCTATACTAAGTATATCTATTATATATATATATATAGTTGAGCTAGAATACTCTCAAAAGCATCATCAAGGTGGTGTTTTTAAGTTTTTAGCCATTGGATGGAGAGATGTGAGGTTGAGATGATAGTGGTAGGTGGTGATAGGTGGAATAGTATTTGATCCAAAGGATATTAGTAACCAAGAAGTAGATCCAAAGGCTAGAAACTTAGAAACACCAAGGGATTGGTGTTTCTAAAAGTATTCTAGTTCAATTTTATATATATATATATATATGTTGGAATACTATCAATAGCACCAAGTTATTGGTCCTATTGGTTTTTTAGCCTTTGGATTGAGAAATGTGCGATTAGGATGATGTGGACCTCTAAGATTGAGTGGGTGGTTGATTGAATAGTATAATCTAATGAATAAAAATAATCAGAAGGGTTAATTTAACGGCAGAAAACTTGATAGCACTAAATACTTGGTGCTACCGATAGTATAACAGCTGGACTATATATATATATATATAGAGAGAGAGAGAGAGAGAGAGAGAGAGAGAGAGAGAGAGAGAGAGAGATCTCAAAAGCACGAAAGGAATGGTGCTTTTGAGGTTTTAGTCATTGGATGAAGAGATATAGGGTTGAGATGATGATGATAAATGGCAGTAGATTGTAGTATGTGGAATAGTGTTTCATCCAAAGATTATCAGTAATCAATGAGTAGATTTAAGGACTAGAAACTCAAAAGCACAAAGAAATTACTGCTTTTGAGAGTATTCTAGCTCAATTTTATATATATATATATATATATATATATATATATATGTCACATTTTCTTAGCTCTGGGTTCCAATGAACAGATTTACGACTGTCGGATTAGATGATTGCAGCACGCAAAATTTATTAAACAGTAGAAAAAAGAAATAAGTGGTGGGAATCTCGCCTTTCTCTGTCTTTGCCAAGGAGAGCGGTGCTAACAAGAAACGCGATGAGAGTACAAAATCAAAGGGACCCCATTGATTCCATATTGCATAATTGCATCCTCATATGTATTATCATGTGATGTTCTTAGTAAAGTGACTTTCACCAATAAAATCCAATTTCAAGTGTACACGCTTGTTTGGTCCCTCAATTTTAAATTATAAAATCGAAATATGATGCATTCATTTTAAAATTATTATTTATTTTATAAGAATCAAAATTTGATTTTTATTTCATTCTGAAATGAAAATGATATAATTCATTTATAACCAAATCCGATTTTGATTCCTGAATTTAACTATTTTATTTTAGAATAAATTGCTCAAAATTCTCTCTCACAAACACTTCCCTCCTCTCCATTTGTCACTTTCCTCTCCGTTAGCTAAAATTTTTTCTCTCAAAATCCTGAGTGTCCTAATTATTCATTTCAATTTCTATTTTAAAAATAAACCAAATATTGTTGGATAATTCGTCATTCTATTTTTTTTATTAATTCTAATACAATCTAATTTTATTTCTCATTTTCATGCCACTCACGCCTCAAGCATTACCCAAATATTAATTGTTAGGGGAACTCCAAAGATTTTATATTTAATTTAGAAAGTTTATATATTAGTCTGATTTAAATTTGACACTTATCATCAAAATTATTATAGGATAAACTTCCAATACCGCCCCGTATTTTTGTGTTTTTTTATTTTAATACTATACGGT
Source organism: Ananas comosus (assembly GCF_001540865.1). Lineage (NCBI taxonomy): Eukaryota > Viridiplantae > Streptophyta > Magnoliopsida > Poales > Bromeliaceae > Ananas > Ananas comosus. Next base: position 12,250,403 of record NC_033631.1, on the reverse strand, counting down.
TTAAAGTGTATCATTTTAGTATTTTGTTATTTTATTTTTCTTTTTCCGTCAGTACCTCCATTAACTTTCTATCTCACCTATGATTTAACTAATAATTACTTTAGTACCATATGATTTACCGAATTTTTATTTTAGTATCGTGTGATTTTAATTTTGTCGCTGATTTAATGGAAATATTAATGTAGAAAATAACGAAAAGAGAAAAATAAAACTATAAAGCAGAAAAGTGATATTTTTTAAACTCTAAGAGTATTAAAGCAAAAAAAGCAGGAAACCATAGGAATGTAATTTAAAGTTTTTTCTTATTTATAATAATGTAGCATACTATTTTCAAAAACCAAACAAAAATTAATTACGATCCCACAGGTTCATTCTTAGGGATGCAAACGGGGCGGATCCGGGGGCGGGAGGGTTCCCCCACCTCCCGCTCCATTTCTTATCGGGGCGGGGCGGATTCAGGGTGGGTTACTTTTCATTTTATTTTTGGCTCCCACTTATCGCTCCATTCGGGGCGGATTGGGGCGGGAGCTGGATTTTTGACGGATCGGGAAGGATTGAAGGAAGAAAAGAGTTTTCGACCTCCCGCTCCATTTACTTGGCGGATCGGGGTAGATTCGGGACGGGTTATATTTTTTTATATTTTTTGTTCCTACTTACCACCCCATTCGGCACGGATCGGGACGGAGCTCCACCAACCCGGATCCATTTGCATCCCTATTCATTCTTCTGGGACCCCAAGATACAATAAATTACAATCCACGCAACAAATCACCATTTTCCCCCAAAAAACAAAAAGAAAATGGAGAGATGAAAGTGGGAGAGGAGCAACAGCAGCAGCAGGAATAATAATAATAATAATAATAATAATAATAATATGCCGGATGTAAAATTTTTCATCCTGTTCTGCGCCTCCCTCTTTCTGAACTTGTTCTTTTTCTCCTACCACTTCCTTTCCACCCCGCTGCCGCCACCACGGCGGCCGAGGCCGCCCGGGGGCGGGCTCACCTGGACCCGAAGGGCAGCCGAAGAGGCCGAGGCCGTCGCCGCGGTCTCGTGCTCGGGCCACGGCCGCGCCTACATCGATGGAGTTTCCGCCCGGGGCCACCCCGTCTGCGAATGCAACACCTGCTACGCCGGAGCCGATTGCTCCCTGCTGAAATCCAACTGTGCCGCCGACGCCGACAGGTGAGCCCTTCATGAGTTTTCAACCAAATCTCTCTACGAAGAGACAGTCTAATTAATAACTATCTTACGGCGGCTCTAAAATTCATTGTACAAGTCTAATTAATAACTATCTTATCGTGGCTCTAAAATTCATGAAGCGCGCCGTAAGTGATGTATATTGTTGATTGATTGGACATCTCGACTCTCGGTTAATTTTGTTTACTTTGATTTGTGCCTCTTGGGTTTTTAAAATTTTTCCGGTTGAGTTCATTTGGGGCCACTTAAATTAGGTACTTTCTTTAATTATTTAAAATTTTATTGAGAAATTTTAAATTTCTCCTCTATGGTATAGTTCACTTTTATTTTGTCATTAATTTCTTAGTTCAAAAAATTATAATTTACTTTTTTGTGATTTAATTTTTATTTCAACAAAAAAATGATATGCCGAATAGAATGATAAAGTAATTTTAAAAAAAAAAACTATAATGTGACTAAGCAAATTTTTTTTAAAAATTATAGAATAACAAATTAAAAAATGCACTAAATTATAAGATAATTAAATGTGAACTAAGAGGGCGGGGGCAATTTGGGAAAAAGTTATAGGAGATGAATTGATGTTAATGAAGAAAAAAATAAAAATATTGAGAGGCACGTTTCAAAATGCTCGCTAAATGACTAGGGAGTCTCAATTATTTTTAGCATCTTTTTATCACGTACGTGATAGAATGACCTCATGTCATGCCTCAGGCAATTTGGACTGCTTCTGCGGATGGGTCATTACTTTTTGTAAATTATTAATTTTCTAATTTTCTTTCACAAAGATAACGGGAAACATGCTCTCTTTTTTCTTTTTCTTTTTTATTAGAGAGAGATAAATAGCATGCTATCTGTTTCGTTTATTTCATTTAGAAATAAACTTAGTTGAAAATGTGAATCATTTAGGATTCGAACTTGGGTCTCGAGTACCAACGTCCAAGCCTTTTGCAACTTGCTCTAGGAACAGTTGGTGGTAACGAGAAACATGCTACTACTGGTGCTGGATGTGTATCCTTATTTGTCAAGTTCAAAATTTTCTGTGTTTTAAAAAATAAAGTACTTTTAATAAGTATCATCTTTAGGTGATACTTACTAGCTAGGAAAAAGTCAGAATCATGACTTGCCAATATAATATAAGATGGATTGATACGAAAAGAAGGAAAAGATCAGATACTGGATTTTTTGTGTCTTTTGGATATTATTATTACAAGAATTCTCAGATATTTGGGCTGCTGTTTGAATTTTATAATATTCTGGGATCTAAGCATACGTGGACAAATAACTTCAATTCAAGGGGGGCCACATCTGAATCATCTGATGCTGATGTGCTCCCCACTAGATAGATAGATAGATGCAGAATCAATCAACACTTTAATTTGCCCACATTTACCCTCCAATTTCATAGCTCTGCTCCGATTCAATTCAAATTTGTGTTCGTCGTTTATCTCATCATCATCTGCAGTGGAGATCCATTGTTCTTGGAGCCCTACTGGATGCGGCACTCCGCCAAGAGCGCCGTCGTGGTGTCGGGATGGCACCGCATGAGCTACCTCACCAACAACGGCTTCATCTCCGTCGAGCTGGAGCGCCACATCCGCGCTCTCCACCGTGCGGTCGGAAACGCTGTCGAAGAGGATAAGTTCATCGTCTTCGGGTCGGGGTGCACCCAGCTGATCAACGCCCTCGTCTACGCGCTCTCCCCCGACAATGCCACCACCCCCGCTAGCGTCGTCGCCACCGCTCCCTACTATCCGGTTAGCATGAACAGATCTTAATCTGCTCAAATTAGCCAATGTATAATAATCGAATTTAATGAATTTATTTATCAATATCAATAAGAAATTTGCTATTAGCTCCAAAAAAAAAAAAAAGAGGCAATGAGCAACAAATTCTGTAGAAAAGTTTCACATTACATAGTACAGATAATTCTTTATAGTATTTTGGGTCCACAATATTTTGTATTGCAAGATTACATTCATTAAGCCACTGAAACTGTAGTTTGTTGCAATTAATTATTTCAATCAGCTCCATGCAGTTTTGTTGGTGATACGTGCAAGTTCATATGCTAACACAACATTGATCAACTTTGTATTGAACTTGCACATTGAGACAGGAAACTACCATGTTAGACATATACATCTCCCCATAGAATAACACTACTCATTCATCTCAAATGAGAATAACAAAAGATAACACTACTTATTCCGGTACAAAAATGAGAAAAACAAAGGAATAACACTGCTTGTTTCAATACAATGCAGTTGTACAAAGCACAAACCAATCTCTTCGACGGTAGGGAGTACGAGTGGAAGGGGATTACCTCAAAATGGATTAACTCGTCGGTGGTGTCGACGAAAAACTTCATCGAGTTTGTGACGTCGCCGAACAATCCTGACGGGCTCCTGCACAAATCAGTTCTGGGGGTCAAATCGGTGATCTACGATCACGCGTACTATTGGCCTCATTTCTCGGCAATCCCGGCCCCTGCTGATGAAGATGTCATGCTCTTCTCTGGCTCCAAAACATCTGGCCATGCTAGCAGTAGGTTTGGGTGTGTATTCTGTTTACTTTTAGTAATTTACTATATTATAAGTATCTAACTCAATATAAAATAGATTATCAAAAAGACATTAATCCTTGGAAACTCTGATCTTGAAAACAAAACAAAACAAAACAAAACAAAACCGAAAAAAAATGTTACTGATGAATTTCTGTTTTAGTTTACTGAGCAAACACCGCACATGTATAGATTAATGCAAACAATCCACTTTCTGTGTATCTACTGCGGCATTTGATGACATATAATATAAGTTTAGGGAAACAGAAATGAAGTACCAAACATTACGGGCCCTGATGCAATTTACGTACCAGGTTTTTTTAAAGCCAAGTTCTTTTCTACTAATTTAAAGCTCCTGGAACACTAGTAACTTGGTCTAATTCCTTTTTATGAAGGTGGGCACTGATAAAGGATGAGAAAGTATACGATAAAGTTGTGCAATACATGAAAGTTAATACAATGGGAGTGTCGCGAGATACACAGTTAAGAGTTCTGAAGCTCATCAAGGTGATCTTAGGTGAGATGGGAGGAGGAGGTGACATATTTGAGTTCGGGTACAAAGCACTGAAGAATCGGTGGCGCAAATTGAACGAGATCGTCTCCTGGTCCAACCGCTTCTCCCTCCAACAAATCGATCCTCAGTACTGCACCTACTTTTCGAAGATGCGAGACCCTTCTCCAGGTGAACTTAATTCCAACATACTATCCCTTATTTTAGAACAACAAAAGAAAAGAATAGAAGAAACAAAATCACCCTCTCTACTACTACTTTTTGGTACCCTTTTCTTTGTTTGAGCTTCTGCGAGATCTCCTCATTTTAACTTTTCTTGAACACTTACTTTTGAAACAAAAAAAAAAAAATGCTTAACTTCTGTGTTTTGAGTAGAGAAGTTATTTCAGAAGCCATTCTAGACATGCACTTACGATGAATCGACGATTAGATATACCACGTTTCTGCTCAATGACGCGCGCTGACTAACATTTTTGGCGGCAGCTTATGCTTGGGTAAAGTGCGAATTCGAGGAGGACGTAGACTGTGCGAAAGTTCTCAAGGAAGCAGGAATAATTTCTAGACGTGGAACTCTATTCGAAGCCAGCAGTCGATACACTCGGTTAAGCCTAATCAAGACAGAGGACGACTTCGATTTGCTTTTGCGAAAGATGGTTGCCGTCGTCTCTGAAAACGGTGTCAGTTCCATTTGAATGATGCGAATCTACTGCACGATATTTTACGATTGGCAGTGATCAACGATATGTTGATTACGTACTAAAAATATACATAAGACGACTCGTGTAGCAGATGCTCATTGATCAATGAGCTATGCAGATATTATTTGTGCGTCATAGATTCTTGAATCTTCGAATGCCACGCTCAAGATCGATGAGCGTCATAGGTATTGTTTGTGTGGAACATTTGTACCTAATTAAATTGAGTTCATGTATGGTTGGTTAATGATTGTAATATATCATGCATGTTTTTCCTATTCACAAGGAATATATGCCAACAGTAATCTCCTGAACAGAGAAGTTCAATGTTGTTGTAGTAGGAGATGTTGATTGCCATAGAGATAATTCCAGGGTGAGAGCTGTTTTTTTTCATTCATGAGACAACCTGGATTACATTTAAGTAGGTATATCTCGCTAAAAGCGAGGCTTCTGATGACAGTAAAATCCTCCAATATGTTGAAAGTCCTCAGAAGATGCAAGTCAAAAACGAAACATTTAATGATAAATGTTAAACAACCGTTGTACTTACGTCCGGACTCGAGACTTTTCTAGGCCCATGACGTGGACTTGAATTAAATGAAAGAAAATTAATATTACAAGGAGCTTGGTATAACTCGAACTCAGAATTTTTTGCTCTGATATCATGTTAAATAACCGTTGTATTTTAAAAGTTTAAGCTGTTAGAAGATTGTGTTTAACTATTGTTATATTTAACAGTAAATTCATAAAACAATTTTCTTTATAGTTTGATTCGTTTATGGATGTTTGGCATGTGAGAGTTTCATTCTGATTTACTTTCCTCTTTTATGGTTCGTTTAACCATTGTATTACTTTCCTTGTTGATAATAGAGTATCCAAGGAAAGTACAATCAAACCACAGTCTATTTTTTTTCTTTTATCCTTAATTTGAATTTGAATTTGAATTTGAATTTGAATTTTTTTTATCTCAAACAGAGTCAAAAAGGAAAAAACCAAACACGACCATAGTGTTAGCCGCAGTTCATTATTTTTAGCTCTGAATATTATCATACAATATATGTCACTTTCTTGTAGCTCTTGGCTCGTATGAACCACTTAAGAAGGGACTCAGATGATTATGGTGTAGTAGAAAACATGAAAAGAACACGATAACCTGTGGGAATCCCTCCTTTCTCTGTCTTGTTAAGGAGAGCGGTTTAAGAGGAGCGGTTTAAACAGGAAAGTCAATGAAACTATAGAAAAATTAAAAGGATCCTATGAATTCCACTTCGTATGCCCATTGAAGTTATGATGTGATGTAACTAGAAAGTGACATCCAATAAAATCAAAGCTTCACTGTACGTATTATTGTTAGGAGAGCTCCAAGGGCATCTAAATCCAGTGCGCTTCTGTAACATAATATTATATTAGCGGCCTAATTCTTTTTTAAAATATAATATTAATTAGTGGGCTCAGACTATATATATAGTTTTATACTAAATAATTAGTTAATTTTAGATTGAATGAGTTCTAATCCGGTTTAACACTGTCACAAAAATTGGATCCGAGAAATGCGGATTAGCTGCACGGACTCAGATGTTGAGTGTATAAAAAAGTTAAGCGCATAAGTTCAGATAAATTTCGGAACGATATGAATTAAACGCATGAATTTGGAAGATGAGTGGGTCGACAATGTCAAATATATATATATATATATATTAAAAAGAAAAAAGCGCTTAGAAACTTGGAAAAGAGTCTGAAAAGTTGATTGGCTGAGAGAGCGGGGTGCGTCAAAAACAAAAATCAATTAGGACACTACATTTTACGACAATATTTTTCCAACCCACTTGCATGTTCCATCCTCTATATATAATCTTATATATTCATCACCATTTCCCCCTCATTAATATATTCAGAAAAAAAGAGAGCAGGAATAATAATAATAATAATAATATTATTATTATTATTATTATTATGGCGGGTGTAAAATTTCTCGTCCTGCTCTGCACCTCTCTCTTTTTGAACGTGTTCTTCTTCTCCTGCTACTTCCTGATCTCCACCCCGCCCCCGCCGTTGCCGTGGCTGCCTTGGGCTCGGCTGCGGCTCAGCTGGACCCGCGCCGCAGCGGCCGAGGCCGAGGCCGTTGCCGCGCTCGCGTGCTCAGGCCACGGCCGCGCCTTCGTCGACGGAATTATCGTCCACGGCTTCCCCACGTGCGAGTGCAACGCCTGCTACGCCGGACCTGATTGCGCAGACCTCATCCCCGATTGCGCCGCCGACGCCGACAGGTGAGCCGGGGCCCGCCGCCAGATTCCAGACAAAAAGCTACATGAAAAACTTCTCCACAAAAAAAGACAGTCTAATTAATAGTTATTTTATTATAACTTTAATATTTTAGCGCATTATATACGATGAATTCTAGATAAGTGACAAAGAATTTAATAGTTTGTATCTGAGATTTTAAATTTAAATTATAATTGATTTATATTTTCAGAAATAAGCAAACAGATAACATATCATCTTTCTCGCTAAAAAAAAAAAAAAAAAANTTATGTGATTTTCCGGAAGAAAAAAAAAAACAAATCGCTCTTTCTGCCATGCAATAGACAAACGAATAAAGACTTTTATATTTAATTAATATTAAATTTAAATTTTATAGTCTATAGTTGATAGTTTAAAAAACAGTGAATAGATTTTAAGTAACATATATTACGCGATTTTATAATTTCAATATTATTTGATTGATAATTAATATGACAGAAAAAACCTCTTCAAAAAGGAACCGCCGCCCGGGCCGAGTGGACAGCCGCAGCCGCCGCGTTAGCCCCTACTCCAGACGCGTTAGTCCAGGCCGCATCGTCCGCAACGTGAGCGTGCACCCCTTCGGCACCTGCTATTAAGGCAGCTGCTTCCGTGCCGGCACCGGACTCGTGCGCTCGCGCCGCTGCCGGAGCCGGAGCCGGCGACGCCGCGCCCAGGTCGACTCGGCGTCGGCTCGGGTTCCGTCGGTGCCGTTGCCGCCCCCGCCCCACCTCTAATCCTTCATCGTCCTCTTCTTCTTGTGCAAGTTTTTCTCTCTCCACGTCTCGTCCTGCTCTTTAAAATGTGGGCGGTATTATTAATAATAAGGACGAGAGAAAAAAAGACTTATATAATTACTCCCCCTTTACCACTACTTATATAATCTAATATATATCTCCTACCTTGGTACGTTCACGCAACCTTTTTATAACAGCATTTTACATCACAGGATTAACTAAAAACAAAAACTGCGAGGGGCGAGAGAGTCGGTTAGTTGAAAAGTCTGAGAAAAGGTTCAAAGATTCATAGGTGATGAATAGTTGATATGACCATTTCAATTTAGATTATTCTTAAATGGTTCCTCTCAACTTTGTTTATTTTGATTTATTTCTCTTTTCTTACTTTGAGTGCTTTTTAGCTAATTAAGCTAGATGCTTATTTTATTTAATATGCTGAAAATTTTATAAAATTCTAAAAAAAAAAAAAAAGACGTTAGTTTTAGTAAATATCACAATGGTTGGTAGGTTATACGATTATTAGATTTAATAACTTACTAAACTAAAAATAATACAGGATGAGTTGATGCTACGTACCATCTTAATTTATTACGTACGTGTCAATAGCCTCATGTCTTGCGCAACTAGGAGTGCTTAATGCAAGATGGTCCATAACTTTTTATAAATTATATTTACTAGTTTTCTTGCACTGCTGATCAGCACAAATCAAATTTCCTTTGTTTTGTTTTGCATGTTCATATTGTCATGCTCTAACACTAGAAATCTCGATTATTAGTCAAAACTATGACTTTAGAATAATCAAAGAGGATTAAGGAGACAGGTAAATGTGGAGTAGAGGACACGGAAGTGCGAGGAAGCGAAAATAAAAATAGCTCTGCTCCAATTCTATTCAAATTTGTGTTCGTCGTTTATCTCATCATCGTCTGCAGCGGAGATCCACTGTTCTTGGAGCCCTACTGGCGACGGCACGCTGCGGGAAGCACCATCGTCGTGTCGGGATGGCACCGCATGAGCTACCGCACCACCAACGGCTACATCTCCGTCGAGCTGGAGCGCCACATCCGCGCTCTCCACCGCGCGGTCGGAAATGCTGTCGAAGAGGACAAGTTCATCGTCTTCGGATCAGGATCCACCCAGCTGATCAACGCCCTCGTCTACGCGCTTTCCCCCGACAACGCCACCTCCCCCGCCAGCGTCGTCGCCACTGCTCCCTACTATGCGGTTAGCATGCACTTTTTCTGATAGTGATGGATCAAATGCATTTAACTTGCTCTAAATTAATCAGTGTATAACAATTGGATTTAATGCATGCATTTATCTCTTAATATCAAAAAGAGATATGTTAATAGCATAACCCTGAATATAGGCAATGATTAGATAATTCTAACTAATAATCTATAGGCTACAATTAAGCCACCCAACTGTATGAGACAATGAGCATCATCTTAGACACATACATATCTCGCCCTAGAGAATGAAGATTGCCTCATCTCAAATGAGAATAACAAATTAATAACACTACTCGTTTCGGTATAATGCAGTTGTACAAATCACAAACCAATCTCTTCGACGGTAGAGAGTACGAGTGGAAGGGGATTACCTCAGAATGGATTAACTCGTCGTCGGTGTCGACGACAAACTTGATCGAGTTTGTGACGTCGCCGAACAATCCTGACGGGCTCCTGCACAAATCAGTTCTCGGGGGCCAATCGGTGATCTACGATCACGCGTACTATTGGCCTCATTTCTCGGCAATCCCGGCCCCTGCTGATGAAGATGTCATGCTCTTCTCTGGCTCCAAAACATCTGGCCATGCTAGCAGTAGGTTTGGGTATGTATATATTCTGTTCACTTTTAATTATTAGCCGTAATACGTAAATACATTGTCAAAAAGACATTAACATTTGGAAACTCTTCTTAAAAAAAAAAGGCAAAAAACAAAAACAAAAAAAATGTGGCTCATAAATTTTTGTTTTCAGTTTCTGAACAAACACCATAGAATAGATGTATAGAATGCAAACGATCCACCGTCTATCTACTTGGTCATCTAATGACATAAGATATAGGGAAGTTCAGGGAACCAAAAAGCAACAATTTACCAGTATCTTTTTTAACTAAATTATGTTCTACTAATTTAAGGCTCTTAAAAACCTAGTAACTAGTCTAATTCCTTTTTATGAAGGTGGGCACTGATAAAGGATCAGAAAGTATACGAGAAAGTTGTGCAATACATGCAGGTGAATACAATGGGAGTGTCGCGAGATACTCAGTTAAGAGTTCTGCAGCTCATCAAGGTGATCTTAGCTGAGATGGAAGGAAAAGGAGATATCTTTGAGTTCGGGTACAAAACACTGAAGGATCGATGGCGCAAGTTGAACGAGGTCGTATCCTCGTCCAATCGCTTCTCCCTCCAACAAATCTCTCCTCAGTACTGTACCTACTTTCAGAAGATGAGAGACCCTTCTCCAGGTGAACTTATATATACCATCCCTACAACACAAAAACAAAACAAAAGGACTCTGCAGTACCCTTTTCTTGGTTTGGGCTTCTGCTGATTACCTAGAGTTGTTAGAAGAAGTCCTTGCATTCAACATTTTCATAATAATCTCCCCAACAATTTCCTTTTAGAGCTACTCATCCCAGCTTTTCACCATAGTAAAAGGCTGAGGACTTTTTTTTAAAAAAAAAAAACCAAAAGCTTAACTTCTGTGTTTGAGTAGAGAAGCTATTTCAAAAACCACTCTAAGCATGCATTAAAATGAATCTATAATTAGACATACCACTTTTGTGCTGAATGAGGCTGACGAACGTTTTTGGTGGCAGCTTATGCTTGGGTAAAATGCGAATTCGAGGAGGATGAAGATTGCGCTGAAGTTCTCAAGGAAGCAGGAATAATTTCCAGAAGCGGAACGATATTCGAAGCCAGCAGCGGATACACTCGGTTAAGCCTAATCAAGACACAGGACGACTTTGATTTGCTTTTGCAGAAGATGGTGGCTCTAGTCTCTAAAGGGGGTGTCAGTTCCATTTGAATGATGTGAATCTACTTTATGATCTGTGTGTGCAAAAAATTTACCATCGCCAGTGATCAACAATACATTAATTACACGATAAATTATAGATAAGAAAACGAAAGGGAGTTATTGATTTAATAGTATAATCTAACATATAAAAATAGTCAAAGAGTTAAATCTAACGACGGAAAACTCGATATCACCAAACACTTGGTGCTATCGATAGTATTCAGGCTGAACTCTCTCTCTCTCTCTCTCTCTCTCTCTCTCTCTCTCTCTATATATATATATATATATATTATTTGTGTGAAAAGTTCTTGAATCTTATAGTGCCACGCTGATAGATGGTGAGCATCGCAGCTATTTTTTGTGTGAAACATGTTCACCTAATTAAATTCAGTTCATGGTTGGTTAATGATTGCAATATATTATGCATGTTTTTCCATTCACAAAGAATATATACAGCCAACAGTAATCTCCTAAATAGAAAACGTTAATGTTGTGGTAGTAGGAGCTATTGATTGCTATAGAGATTCCAGGGTGGGAGCTGGTTTTTTCATTCATGAGTTTGGCCGTACAGATTCAAGCATCAGATTGATCAACACTCACTGGAGTCTTAACAAGCTTTTGATGAACTAACCGAAATGGTATGAGTTGAATACTGTACTCAATGAAGTCTCAATTCTTTGCTTTCGAGGCTTGCTAAAAGTTGATTATTCCAATCATAGGTTGCGCACTATTTTAAAACTGGTAACTGGGCAGATGTTAGCAACATTATCTCAGAACGGCCTGGCTACATGTAGTTAAACATTCACACTGACAATTAACAATGGCATCAAGAGGAACGGGCTGAACGGCATAAATGGTGCACGGGACGGGAATGCGATGCACAGCAGGTTGGTGGTGAGGACAAGTTGCCTTGAATCCACCCCAGCCGAGTAAGTGGGTGGCAGTGTTATGCCAGCTAAGCAAAACCAATCCCCTACCAAATAAGAACTCCAATAGTCACCTACAGGGCAGTTTCACGACGCCGAGGAGGACTACTAAGTCTGATTTAGAGAGGGAATTTAACCATAAGCTTAAGAATACAACAGAACAATAAGGTTTGGGGACCAAACTGTAACTTATGATCTCTAATACAATCACCCAGAGTCTGTACACATCCATAACTCACTATACCACTTATCCAGATTGCACAAACAGTTGTCAGTAGATATACATAATAACTATTATCTGCCCACAATAAATCCATATTATATCAAGACAAATTGGTTGGCATATTTCAATTATTTCACAACATACTTGCAAGACCACCTGGATCGAGCATTAATATAAAAAAAATATAGAGCATCTAAGAAATCAACTCTGCCTTGAGTCTTTTGAAAATCAGCATGGCAAATAAGTTGATTCCTCATCTGATAAATTAACAACATAAGCACGAGATCCATGAGAAAGGTAGCATATAAACATTCGTAATATTTCTACACCAATCATCAGAATTTCAAATGTCATTTGGCCAGAGTAAAATACTCTCTCAAACAGGACAATGCAAGTAGAAAGATTCAGACCATGACTAGATCCATGCTTTTGAACTCCATCCTATAATACCAACACCAAAAATCTTAAAGACCAAGACTTAACCCATGTAATTTTTCAAAGCTCAGTTAGACAAAGTTAACTAACCACGAAGACTAGCAAGGAAGCACTTCCCTCTTCACTACGGAGCACATTTCCCAAGTAATAAATTAGTGGTTCAGCATATCAATCTATTCCATATATTTTCACCGTAAGCAGCAAATTTAGACTAGAACAACAATAATTGCTCAAATCTCTTCCAACAGCTTTACAAAAATAAAGAAAGACAGAAAGAAAATCCTACTAGAGCAACAGGACTACTGTGTGTTTACCGACATATCTCAAAGCTTATAACAAGTGTTGATCAAACCCTACCTCAGACAGCTGGAAACTTAAAAAATGCAAACTGGATATACCTATGAAGGTATATCTCGCAAAAATTCAGGCATTTGATGACAGTAAAATCCTCCAATATGTTGAATCTGAAAATGTCATGCAAAAGTGAAACATTTACCATTTCCAGAATACCCATGGTGCCAATTGATCCAAACAGGTCTAGCTTTCTAACAGTAAGAGGAGCAACAAATCAAAAGAAATTCCGATAGACACACCATTCCTCTAGAATTTGAACACTTAGAATGTGTGAAGAAGCATTACAGAGACTAGATGACCCTGGTGGCAACAGTCTTTAAAACATGACTGAGAATTCAGCAGGGTTACCATACTTATTGCTTTATGCTATCTACTTGGATGGACCAAAACTTCCAAACTGATGTAAATACTCTTCTCCTGAAGCAGAATTTAAGCAGATCACTGTACTGTAAAAGGAAATAACAAGGACTTACAATTACGAACTTCACCTATAAAAGATATCGTTTTAGATGTTTAAAGAACTCACCGATAATTACCGAAGCACACAAAAAGGGAATCTAGCATCAGGGAGAAAGAAAGAAAGAAATGATACCAAATAAAGATTTTATACATATACATAATATAGAATCGAGTAAATTACACTAAATTGAGCAACCAAACTGTACAGACAACATAAACAAGCGCAAGCAATTGATCAATAATAAGCAACCTAACACCTATTTACCACAAATACGAGCACAAACTAGAAGGAATGGATCACATACACCGATGATCCTCAGCAGGGGGGCGGCCGTGCACGGCGATCAGATCTTCTCCATCTTGTCGGCCTTCACGACCGGATTGGCCTTCGCAATGGCGTCCTTCCCAGCTCCCCTGTAATCGAAGGGGCAACCGTGCTTCTCGAAGTGCCTATGCGCGGAGCAGAAAACCTCTCCGCAGCGGCAATCGAACCCCATGAGCCCCACCTTCTTGTTGCAGAAGCTGCAGCGGTTTTTGGGCTTCTTCGAAGCCGAAGAAGCCGAAGCTTCCACCGATGGAGCCCCTTCTTCTACAGATCTATCGACCTTCACAGCTTCATCGACTTGTACGGCGAGCTCCTTCGCCTCGATGGTTGCGGCAATCGCGAGGGCTTCGATCGAGGCCTTGGATTTGCTCAAGTAGTGATTTTTGTAGCACTTGGAGCAGAGATTGTTGGTGGCGGGGCTTCCGAAGAAGCCGCAGTTGTTGGCGCAGAGGATCGGGACGTTGGGGGATTGGAACTCCGTCTCCTCCGCCTCCCTCTTCTTGCTGTCCTGCTCCATCTCCGTCTACGGCGATCGAGAAACCCTACTCCTTCGCCCCCGATCGATCTACCACCTCGATTCCCTGCTCGCGAATCAATCGTCGGAATCAAACCCTAGACGAACCAAATCGTAGAACCCGTGGCGGCGTGCGATCATCGCGAAGCCACGATCGCGATTCCTCTTCCTCAAAGCGAGATCGCCATCGAGATCTCTCGGAGCATCGCGAAGAAACCCCACCGATCACGAGACACACAGAGAAGGGAAAAAAAAAAAATAAAAGGATTCAACCAACCTTATCGCGTGTTTCTTTTTCTTTTTTTTTTGTTTTTCATTTTCTCTCACCCACTATTATTTGTCCTCTGCAGAAGCCAACAACGTAGAATCCAGCGGCTGAGATTGCGTGATTGATCCAATGGACGGTCGCTTGCTGCTGTAGTGAATTTCTTAGCGTAAATAATAAGCACACGACAAGCTTAAATAGAGTGGACATGTTTATGGAATAAAACTTATAAAACTTATAAAACTTCAGTGCCCCCAAAAAAAGCACATACACACACACACACACACACACACACACACATATATATATATATATATATATATATATATATAACAATGTATTATATAATTCAAATTTAACACAAATAAATTCAATAAAACAGATAAAAATATCCAACTGAATTCCTGTACAAAAAATTGGAATCTATTTTGATCTCAACTACTAAGTTTTTTGTTGTTTGGGAAAGATGTTCTAGTTCAATGTATTGAGTTTTGCCGAGCTAGAACTAAGAATTTGAATTGGGATTAGCATTTGCTTTGTTCGAGCCACTTTGTGTGTGTGTGTGTCTTAACCTTGGGCTCCCATTCTAGCCCAAAGTAGGCCCATGATAGACATGGGCTCATACCAAACTTTAGGGTTCGGGCTAATTAAACTTGGCCCACAAATTACTCACCCAGAAATTGAAATGGGCCTCAACAACGTAATCCCACCGGGTCACTGAGAAATCTAGAGCTCAAGCTCAAATCTCTTGGCCCAAGACAACCTAACTTTTTTGAAACAAAAAATATTCTAGAAATTTGTTCTAAAATTTTTTTTTTCAAAAAAAAAAAGGAAAAAACAAATAGCTCTTACAAACAGATTTTCTTAATTTGAATTTGTTTTCTTAAGTTTTATTAATACTCGAGAATAAGTTTTCTTAAGAAAGAATATTTCTTTTTGGGCAGTTTTTAATAGCCGCTGTTCTCACTAAAAAGGTCTAGATTGGTTTAGGCTTTGTTCGTTTCTTTGTTTAACATTCGTCGAGGCTACTTGGGTTGGGCCTAATTGGATCACAATGGGACTATTTTGGGCCAAATACAAAGGCCAACAATGCCATTGGATATTTACTTTTGTTTGTTTGTGTTTGGGCTTTTTCTATTTTAAGACAAAGCCCACGAGTATATATGGTGGGTGATGAATAAGAGTTACAACCTTTTTTTTTTTTTTTTTTCTTTTTCTTTCGTTTTGTTAATCGAGTCACCGAACGGGTTAGGTTTGATTAGAACCAGGTTCAACCGATCGATCCAATCCGGTTCGAACCCAACAACAATAATGGTTCATGGGGGTCCACATCAGAGAACCAATCAAGCATGCTCACATGCATCCTCTATAACACAAAAAATAAGTTCTCTACATGAGCACTCGAAGATAAGAGCTCTCAATAGCTGCAGAGCCCCACCGCACGTGTGAGCTCGATTAAGTACATGTCAATAATTAAGCAGTGATATATATGTATATAGCTCCTTAATGACTTTGTTGGTAGTTGTAATTGGATCTATTCGTGAATATGTTATGTACACGCATACAAGTACGTAGTACCTATACACCTGTTTTAATTATATTTGGGATCAGATTTTAATACTTGCTCTCCTTGATAATAATATTATCAACTTGTCCCTGAAGCTTAGAAACTGAGAGGACTCCGCGGAAGCTGCATGCGTTAAAGAGATCTTATGTGTTTGATTTTGTACACGCGCGACGACCACCATTCTATTCATTGATTTTCACTGCAAAGTCGATTTAGTTTACTATATATCAATTTCGGTGATTTTGGTTAATTACTATGGCTCTAAAGTTGGGTACCAGTTAGTAGCTTCATTTCCTAGTTACTGGCCTACTATATAGTATGGTAGTTAATTTTGAAATTTTCGCCAGACATAAGCTAGAATATTATCGGTAGTAATTGAGTTTCAGTACTATCGTTAAAAATGACTTGATCATGTAAAATTAAGCTCGAATACTGCAATAATATTTCGAGAGACAAATTAATATATATGCAACAAGTTCCTACGGCGGGGCTTGTAGACGATCGATCCGGTGCCGAGCTCAATACTCAGTGGCACCTTGGTTTTCTCATTGAACATGAATGAATAGATCTACTACCAGAGATCGAGCTACTTGTACATAATTGTACACTGGCTTTTGGCATTGGTAAGTGAATTAAGCTTGTCCCATGTTGGGGTAGTTGATGGATTTGACTACATATGTATACAAACACAAAGGTGTACATGTGGGTTTGCATGCATGTGCTTAGGGTTTTATTTAATGTGAATAGGGGTTTCATTGAAAATGTGAAGCTTCTTCTTAGTTGGTACCACACATGGTTTGCCCCCTTTAGGTCAAAGATGTCCCAATCCATACATAGAAAGTATATATATATATATATACATACATCAAGAAGGGTGGGTTTAAAACCGGCCTTAACAAAAAAAATACCCACTGGAATTGAAATCATTCTAGTTCCTTAACTCGTAAGGATAGAGAGTACATTGGTCACGCATTAAGTAAATCAGCTAACAAAGGAGCAAATTTGTCCATTGTCTCATGCATATATCTTTTACTATATTATCAATTACATATCACATCTATGTTTAAGTCAACAAATTAATCACTGTGGGTTTGCTGTATATATATGTGTGTATTCTACTACTTTATCAGCATGGGTATTTCTTTTTTTCATTTTTCTATGGTTTATGTTAGGTATTAGCAATTACTAGTGCTTTCTATTGTAAATAATGTGAAAAGTGTTGCTTAATATATTACAGTGCTTCGAACAATATGTCGAGAAAAGATTAGTTAACTAGTGAGAAAGAAAAAGTGTCTAGTCCAAAAGCAGCAATAAATTAAAAATGAGGTGTGTGTGTGTGTGTGTGTATATATATATATATATATAGAGAGAGAGAGAGAGAGAGAGAGAGAGAGTTGAGCTAGAATACTCTCAAAAGTATCATGAAGATGGTGCTTTGAGTTTTTAGTCATTGGATGGAGAGATGTGAGGTAGAGATGATGGTGGTAGGTAGTGACAGATGGAATAGTGTTTGATCCAAAAACTATTAGTAATCAAGGAGTAGATCCAAGGATTAAAAACTTAGAAGCACAAAGGGTTTGGTGCTTTTAAAAGTATTCTAGCTCAATTTGAGTATTCTAGCTCAATTAAACAACTTGAGTACCCAATTCCCCATGGAGGAGATTTAAAGAGAGAGATAGAGAGAGAGAGAGAGAGATAGAGAGAGAGAGAGGTGTAATTTAATAATCTGCTACCATTTACCTAGAAGGCTTGGAAATTTGGTGACATTGGTAATGAAATAGCCAGCAAATTAATTAATTTAGACAATGTAGAGTTCCAATGTCTAGGCATTACTTGCCATGGGCTTCATATCCATTACAAAAACCCATGACATTTTTTATTATTCTCCACCTCCCTCTCTCCTCCTCCTCTCTCTCATGGTAAATAAATGAAGTATTGCACGTATATTAATCTCACGTAATTAAGTAATATATGAAGCAATTAATAGACTAGGACAACATTGTCTCATCTCAATGCTTAAGCATCTCCACTAGCTATAGATTCCTATATCTTAGCTATTAATTTTTTAAACTATTTTTTTTAAAAAAAAATGGCATTGGGCTCGAGGCATACATTTTGTGTTAATATTGAGGCTAATAAGCTCATGATGAGAAATCTAAGGCCACTAATAAAGCATACGCATAGGCCATTTGTCTTGTCTACACTTTAAGAAGAGCCAAAAAGAATCTTCTTATAATAAGATACATTAAAGCAAAGTAATTACTCTATATATTCAATTAATATCCAAAACCCTTTATGTATATCATTGTTAAGAGTGTGCTTTAGATAACCCCACAATAAAAAGAAAAGACAAATGAATTATGATACAATACAATAATAGCTAGTGCTTTATTGTCTCGAGCACTTCTCCCCAATATGTCACCTTAATTTCTTAAGCAAGAGCTCAAAACCCAAACATTAATTAAATCCAACTTTATAATCACTTCGTGGTTCAAAATATTAAGTTAATTTGTAACGCACTAAAGAGAAGAAGAGTACAAAAAATTGAGTCCTCAGCCACAGCACTTTGTCTCTTATTGGCAAATAAATAAATAAATAAATAAATATATATATATATATATATATATAATATTTCACCCTTGTACTTTCTCTCTCTCTCTTTTTTTCTTTTCCTCTCTTTTTTATGTTCTCTTTAATTAAATTCCCAGTTAGTTTATCAACAAAGGTGGTTTTGTCACATGCATTAGGAGCATTGGTTCCTAGGTATATTTGAGTACACGGCACCTTATACATGGAACTTAGCTAATTGCCTCCTTTTTGTCACCGTAAAATCGTCAATTTTAGGCCTTCTTTTTTTTTTTTTTTGTTTTTGTGTTTTGCTCTGTCCTTTGTTGTTCTAGGGGCAGTGTCAATGGAATCTTAAAATTACCATTTTTTTTGTTAGTTACTTAGAAATTTTGATATAACATTTGTTTGATGAAAATTAAGAGTTGGTGTTCATATATATGTATGGGCTAGCGTTCTAAATTTGTATAAAAATTGTATTATTCTTACTAATAATTTGGTTGAAAAATTATGAGAGAGTATCTTTGAACTAAGTAATATCTCCAAATCGAACACATTCTAGCGTGAGCCACAAAAATAATAATAAAAGCCTCTGGATCAAATCCTAATCTGAAACCACGCCGAATAATTATGTCCCGGCACTGAACCAATTATGGCCCAATAGTCTAGTCGCAATCGTAATCGTAATCGTAATCGATCAGTTTTCTGCTTGCGACCACAAGTAATCGATCAGTCTTCTGCTTGCGACCACAAATCAACTTAGGGCCCACCGTTCATTGAACCACCGGAAACCACCATGTCCCTCAGTCCTCTCGAATTCAAATCGGTTTTAGCCCAACTTGCAATACGGTAAGTTTCAAATGTCTGCCTTTTTTTTCAGAAAAAAAAATAGCAAGCTAGCCGTCTCATCTGTTTTTTCAAAAATAAATTTAGGTATAAAGGTGAAGCAACTAAATTTTAAAATTAAAGTATCGAATACTAACCTCAAATACCAACTATTAAATTTTTTATCACTCGCTCGCGTTAGAAACGGTCGGTGACATGTATTAATATCAACCGCGTTACGTTCACATAACGGGAGGCATAACACGGGGAGTTCGTTGCATCTAATTGGATACGATGATCCTAGGTGGGGCCCATTAAGTGGAAACGGCCACGTGGACCCTCGTGATCCGCAAAGTTCTCGCCACGTGGTACTGCACCAGTGGGCGACAATTCGAGCGGGACAAATAAAAGCTAGTTGTTAATGTAAATGGTGTTATTAATGTATTATTAATGTATTATTAATTAATGTATCATGCATAGTGTTTTTAATCAATAAATAGATTAATAACAGGATAATGTACATAGCGCCACTCCGGATCGTCTTAAATCTTGTTAAATTTATCATATAACTAATTTTAAGTAAAATGTGTCCATAGAACTCTTAAGTTTGCTTTTGCCAATATTACAATTGATCCTAAAATATAATTTTTTTTGAACTTATTTTTTTCTTCATCAATTTCGAGCTCTAGTAGGTTTTATGATCTCAAAAGCATTAGGTAATTGAAACTTTCTCATCTCTGTAACGCAATCTTGTTGCAATCTATTGACTTCAACATCAAAGCGCGATTTCATAAGTGTAAGTGATTCTCAAACAACTTAAAAAAGTGTATATTTTGCATGGTTGGTCGTATCAAGTAGTTTAAAAATTAATCTCCAATCACAAAGATTATTCCACAATAATACAAAGGCAAAGCACGTGCAATAGGCCCGTAGTACAAACCGATTGAAATATACAGGAATTAGGTGAAAATGAAAGAAGAGGAAATTTTCCAATTTTGTCACTATTCAAAGGTCACATTATTTTCTTCCACTAGCTTATCTTAACAATTAGTATTGTTAATTACTGTTCTAATTAGTGGTTGTGGGAACTGTAGTAGTTAGCTTGGTCCCTCTCTAGATCTCTACACAAGCTTCAGATGGTACAGAGGAAGGTGAGACGTCGAGAAGGTGGGGCGACTGCGACTCCCGACGCACGTGGGCACAGCCTAAATCCGTCCGTGTTTGCCACCTCCAACCCAGAAAGATACTAATCAGACGCGTCTGAAAGAGACGCATCTGCTTCACAGTTCAATTTTACCTATGAATCATAAAGCACAGTTAAGTGTTATTTGACGGTAGGAAAGAATTGCGTTACCGATCAGCTGTAAAGATCATTTTTAATTGAGTTATTATTTAATAAAAAAGTTTAAAACTATTGAATCTTCAGTGTAGAAGGCATAGAGAGATGCTAATATGGTACTTTTAGCTTGATTATGTTATTGGAATAGCATATCTATTGAAAAAAAAAAAAACAAATATAATATCACTCAACTCTCCGAGGCTACTTAGTTATTTTTATCAAGCACGTCAACAATTTCTTAAAATTCTAGAGCAAAGCGTAGAACTCCGAACTCGAATATGGTAACCGGAAAAACTCAATACTGGATGCCCTAGGCTACTCTAGCAACAACTGATCTGAAAAAAAAAAAAAAAGAGAAAAAGAAGAAAGAAAATACAAGTTATTAATTTGTTAATAAGGTAAAAATCTCTTTTTTTAAGTCAAAATAATTAAACATCAGATCTATGTGAGTTCATGTGCAGCTGATACTGAGCTGGCCTAATAGTGAGAGGTAGTACCAAATGACCTTTTGTGGGCATGCATTTGATGTGCTCCTGTGTCCATCAGGTCGATATATATAAATATATATATATATATATATAGAGTCATTAATGTAGCATAACATTTTGTAAGTTGCTTTGTCACATCTTTGATAGAGTATTCCAAGGCAAGCATTTAGATATTTTCCAATTGAGAGGCTTATAAATCCTCCTATGTATATATACACCTTTTAATTTTAACCTATCCTCACAAGTAGTTCATGCATGGTGGAATTAATTAATTACGAGAAACTATATTGCATGTATACATCAATAAATTCAAATGTGGAAGGTATACGTACTAAGAATACTTTGTATGGATGGATAATACTTTTGACGTGCATCACATATTCTCACCACTAATTAATTTGCATTGCTAAACAATGCTAACTTCTGTATATCGATATTCAAATTAACATACGGCTAATTAATTAATCCCTAACCATTTTTGAGTGATCACAATTTGTTCCAAGTAAGTCTCGGGTTGAAGCTTTAAAAACAAAAATCGTAGTCTCAGAACGATCATTTGTTTCTGTCAGTGCATGCGACACGATTTATCTAATTACTGCCATATAATGGATGTTGTATAACGAATGTATTATCATTGCGATAAAGAGAGGTAGCAACAGCATCCTGCTACGAAGAGGACTCTGTAGGTTGGCGATGGAGCAAACGAGAACGTCGATGGACCCACATGCCTCCTCCATTGAGCTCGGCGAAAGCTACGGAGATGGGTGAGTTCCAACCATATACATATCTATCTATCTATCTATCTATGCATTCATGCGTATGCCCCGCAAGTTCTATGTACTCGTCCGTAATGTAGCTCCCCATGTAACAACCAACTATTACGCAATAACTCGTGGGCATGATTAATTTAGCTTGTTTGATTAGAACGTTGATTTGATTAATTAATTCTCTTGCTCTTTTCTGGTCCCCCGAGTGTAGGGATTAGTCTTAATTAAAGATTAATATCGAGGCCATTAATTAATAAGCCTTTTGATTCTCTTTTGGAATATTTGAACGTGAGCAGGAAAGCGATATTAACAAAGTTTTTTTCCACCAGTAAGTAAATAAAATATTAAATCTGATCAAATTCAGTCAATTCGGTTCGAACAATAATGAGGGTTCGGACGAAGAATGCCATTTTTAGGGACCGTCTTTCCGAGAATGCCCTTTTCCCTCTTTTTTTTTTTTTTTTTTTTTTTTTTGGGAACTATTCCGAGAATGCCCCTCTACTTGGTGCCTCTTTTATCATTGTACGCGCGTGTGACAATAATGATTTCCAATTTCAAATTGAAAAAGCAACATCAATTAATACCCCATAAATTTGTGCTATCATACAAGGAAAAAAGGAACATGATCATCTAATTAAGGAGCTCAGCATGGGACCATATATAGAGTTGTGTCATTATACCATTTTGAGAGGGAAAAAGAAAATGTAATAATAAGTAGAAGATTTAATTAAGTAGAGATTTTGGAAATTAATCTCCATCCATTCTATGGATCCTAAAAGGAACTTTCAAGCTTAATTTAGAAATTGTTGCTAAAAATGGATGCCATTTTGTTTTTAGTTCATTTTGAGAGTACGTAGGGCGATCTATTTGATCAGTAAAACTATTTTAGAAATTATAAATGTCTCCTTTTGGATTTGAGGATTGTTGAACAAAAAAAGTAAATGCCCCTCTTCAAAATCAAAATACCCATAGTACGTAGTTTGCAATTTGCATAGCAGGATACAACTGTGGATGCAAATTTACGTGTCCGCTTAACCCAGCTATGAACTAGAGAAATGTAAAAAGTGATACCAGCTCAATGCAGAGCATCGAGGGTACCTATTTTACGCACTCTTTACTCTACAATAATCATGAGCAAACTCGTCATTCAAAATACAATAGACGAGCAATTTTACTGCTGAGCGGAGGATGGATCGGAGTCATCTGACACTTGCCTATAAATCTCTCTGATGCACTACTACTATTTGCTTGTAATAATGCACTGAAAGCCACTCATAAGGCTGTGATAAGTCTGAGCCCGGATGACCTACATCTGCATGTCCTTCTTGGCAACAGATAAGGGTGGGTTTAAGACCACCAACAGGTAGGTTATTTTGGGGCCCACCACATGATGCCAATTCATTTTTAAACAGTAAGCTTCTCTATGTCATGGCTTATTACAAGGACCGGGTGATGACATTGTCACTCAACTATTCCCTCAAAAATGGGATAAAAAAAAAAGAGAAGGAAACAATAGTGATCCCCCTCAAAAATGGGAGAAAAAAAGAGAGAAGGAAACAATAGTGATCCCATTTTTGGGTTCACGCCTAATCTTTTCACATACATAACTTGAGGAACTTATGCAAATATATATATATATATATATATATATATATATATATATATATATATATATATATATATAAAACGAGCATGCTAAATGTTTTACTCATATTTTTAAAACTTATCTAAAAATGTGAGCAATTCGACTTCAAATTTATAACCTCGGATACTAACTATCAAGGCTTTTATCACTTGTGATGGCCGGTCACAAAAATAAAATAATTCTTTTTGAAGTCAAAGTATATTTAAATCAAATAACTTAAAAGATTAAAATTTTAAAATATTGAAAGTCCGATTTAAAATTGTTCATAATCCACATAAATTTCTTATGTTTTTACCTTTTTGGAAAAAAAAAAAAATTTATATTTTCAAATAAGAAAGAAAGAACGCTACTGGACATTGCTTCCTTACGGCCGCCATGATAATTAGAATTTTGAGCTAAGGGAATCACCCGTCGACAGCAGTTTAAAAATCTTACACAAAAAATTCAAACTAGATGATTAATTAGGACAAATTGTAATTAATTTACTTCGATGTTAAGCTCCGTAGTTGTAGGAGTAAATTACAATCCGACGAGTTAAAGTGATTCCCAATCTTAAAATAGGAAAGGTATAGGAACCTGATTGGGTGCAGTCAAATAGGTATGTGGGCCATTTGCATCCTAGTGCATTGGGATGGTCAGAACAGTACACAGTAGAGAATTGCAATTTGCAAAGACCCTGGATAGTAAATTCAGGTGATATCATCCAAAGCAATAAAATCAGTGATTCAAAAAAGGCAAAAAAAAAAAAAAGGACATATAATTGTACCAATCAAAATTTTCCTCCAAGCACAATTGAATGAAAGGAAATTTTTGGATCGACTTGTTTGTTATCTATTAAGATGAGAAAAACACTTCAAATGAAAGAGGCCATAAGATGTAGTAAAATGTTTCTTAAAAAAAGGGATTTGGAACTGGAGAAAAATCATTATATATTATATATATAATATGTACAGGATATACTACTCTCACTAAACATAGCGGAAAAAAGAGGAAGACCAAAAGGGAACACTATCTATCCATACATAATACAATGACTGATCAAGCTACAGGGGGGAAAAAATTTCTCATACCATTTCACAAATGGTAATTAGTTGAAGTTTGAGGAGCAAGTTAATCCTTCTCCTCTTTCCCTTCCTTGAGGCTCATCTCCACACCGAAGCTCCCCTCCATCGAGGCCGCGGGGGCCGAGCTTGCGGAGTCCACCGTAGACCCCGCCTGAATTTCCTTAAACATCGCCATTACCTTCAGCATCGTCGGCCGCCTCAGCGGCCGATCGTCCAAACACGCGCACGCGATCTTTAAATGCTCCAACAACTCGAGCTCGAGGCTTGGATCCTCCCTCAATAGTTCTGGATCGAACACTTCGCTGACCCTGATCTTTGCTTTCTGCTTCACCCACCCGACCAGATTGTTATCCCCGAAATCGGACGAGTCCGTCGGCTGCCGCCCCGTGAGCAGCTCGAGCAGCACGACACCAAAGCTGTACACATCGCCTTTGGTGGTACACCGGAAGCTCTGGTAGTACTCCGGCGGGACGTATCCTGGCGTGCCGGCGAGAGTGGACACGCTCAAGTGCGTGTCCATCACGCTCATCAGCCGTGCCATTCCGAAATCAGAGACCCTAGCTTCCAAATTCTCATCAAGAAGCACATTGCTCGATTTCATGTCACGGTGGATGATATGGGGGATGCAGTTGTGGTGGAGGAACGCTAAGCCTCTGGCAGCCCCCACCGCGATCTTCCTCCTCATCGCCCAGCTTAGTTTAATCCCCGACTTCTTGCGGTCGTGTAGAACGTCCTCTAAGCTCCCGTACTTCATGTACTCGTAGACTAATAGCCGCTCCTCGCCGACTTTGCAGTAGCCTAGTAAGGGGACTAAATTCCGGTGCTTGATCTTTCCGATGGTTTCCATTTCGGCTGTGAATTCGCGGTCCCCTTGACCGCTTACATGGATCAGTTTCTTAATGGCGACAACGCTCCCGTCTTTGAGCTGGGCCTTGTAAACGTCACCAAAACCGCCTGAACCGATGAGGCTGTCGTCGTGGAATCCATTGGTGGCTTCGAGAAGGTCTGCAAAAGTGAGTTTCTGAAGTGGCTTTTCGAATGTGGCGAGGTTTATGTTCAATGCATTCGTGCCGGAGAGCTTCCAGTTGGAATTGGCAGTTCCGGATTGAGATCGGCTGTCGATATAGACATCCCGGGAATTGTTGCTGTTATCC
The DNA here is from genome assembly GCF_001540865.1 of Ananas comosus. Lineage (NCBI taxonomy): Eukaryota > Viridiplantae > Streptophyta > Magnoliopsida > Poales > Bromeliaceae > Ananas > Ananas comosus. The sequence continues at coordinate 12,224,485 of NC_033631.1, read as the reverse complement.
TTTTTCTGCCTCCTCCTTGTTTCTACAGCGATTATGATTAAGCCGAAAATGCAGAAGAGAGAGAAGAGAAGCCCCATCGCCACGCTCCCTGCTAGAGAAGCCCGACGATGAGACGTTTGATGTTCGTTGCTTGCATTAGGCCCCGAGTTTCCTCCGCATGGAGGGAGAGGGAACCCGCAAAGGCCCGAATTGTTCTCGTACCGATATCTAGGAAACGTTGCCAAAGAACCCAACTCTGGAATTGACCCGTTCAGCTCGTTATTTGAAAGATCGATCTCGGATAAGGAGAGCGCGGAGAAGGACGGCGGAATGGGACCCTCGAGGGCATTGTGGGAGAGATCGAGCACCGCTACGTGATGCAAATTCCCCAAATCGAGGGGGATGAGACCCGAGAGCAAATTGTGGCCGAGATTGAGGATCATGAGGTAGTACATGTTGCCGAGCTCTTTTGGAATATCACCCTGTAGCTGATTGTAGGAGAGGTCAAGAAAGATCATGGACCCATTGTTGTTGAAGGTGTATTGAGTGCTCCCGATGTAAACCCTAGTGAAGTTGCAGAGCTTCTTGCTCGGCAATCGGTTCAGATCCTCCGGCCGTATACCCCCGAATTCCAAAAGACTACCGGTGCCGTGACATCGGCTACTCTCGTCGTTCCTTAAGTACACATACCTCTTTCCTGTGACCAATCCGACGGCGATGTTGCCTGATTGCTTGGCGAGGGTCGGGGGGATCGAGCCGTTGAGCTGGTTATTGTTCAGGTCGAGCCAAACCAAACTCTTGCAGTCCCCGAGCTCCGGCGGGATCGGGCCGGAAAAGGAGTTGTTCCCGAGCTTGAGGATTGCAAGATTGCCGAGCCTTCCGATCCACGAAGGGATCGGACCGCTCAACCGGTTGCTCGCCAATGAGATCCAGTTCAAACTCGAACAATTGCTGAGACCCGGCGGGATGTTCCCGGCGAGGCCATTATAATCGAGAATGAGGTTCTCTAGGGTTCGTATGCTGGAGAGCTCTGCAGGGATGGTGCCATCGAGTAGGTTCTGCCACATGATCAGATCTTTGAGCGAAGCGAGGGCTCCGAGAGAGCGGGGAATCGGTCCGGAAAGATAATTGAGGCTGAGATCAAGGGAAACCAAATTGGAGCAGTTGCTGATGGAGTTGGGAATGCTACCGCTGAAGAGATTGTTCTGCAGGTAAAGCTCTTTTAAGCTAAACAGAGGACTAGGACAAAGAGACGAAGGGATCGATCCGGAGAAGCTATTCGAGCTGAGGTCAAGAAGCTCGAGTGTGGAGAGCCTGGAGATCGGGTCTGGGAGGGTTCCATTGAAGCTGTTGAAGCCGAGATCGAGGGTTTTGAGGTTGGACATGGAGGTTAGGGTTTGAACGGGGAACTCCCCGGAGAAGTTGTTGTTGGAGAGGATTAGTGCGGTGAGTGAGTAGCAAGAGGAGAGGTCGGGGGGCAGTTTACCGGCGAAGTGGTTGTCGGAGAGGTTCAACACGGCGAGGCTCCGGCACCCGCCGAGGACCCCGGCAGCGACCTCGCCGGCGAGGTCGTTCGAGGAGAGATCCAGGTACTGGAGCGAGGAGCAGTTGGCGATCGCCGGGATCCCGCCGGAGATGCGGTTTCCGGCGAGTTCCAGCCGCCGAAGACGGCCGAGGCCGGAGAGGAGCCACCGGAGGTCGCCGTCGCCGGCGATCTTGTTGTAGGAGAGGTCGAGCGCGTCGAGGGCGAAACCCGCGTTGCCGGGGGTCTCCTTCGCGGCGGGGTCGAGACCGAGGGAGTTCCCGGAGAGGTTGAGGGCGCGGAGGCCGGGGCACGCTGCGGCGAGCGCGGCGGCGCCGGCGACGGAGCCGCCCAGGGAGTTGCCTGAGAGGTCGAGCTCCGAGAGCCGCGCGCCGCACCTCGGGGCCGGGACAACGCCGGCGGCGGTTAGGGTTCCGGTGAGATTGGCGCCACGGAGGGCGAGGATCTCGAGGGTGGGGATCGCCATGAGGTGGTCGGCGACGGCGCCGAGGTCGGCGCCGAGGAGGACGCCGTAGAGCGTGATGGACGCCACGCGTCCGCCCTTGCAGCTGACGCCGGAGAAGGAGCACGCCCCCTCGCTAGGGTTCCAACTCTGGAGCACGCCAGGGTTTGGGAGCGAGCTCCTGAACGAGATCAACATCTCCAAATCCCCACCTCTGCTCAATCCGACCCCCAAAAACAAAAGCAGTAGAAATAGAAGGGAATCCATAGAATGGTGTAGTGTCTCTCTTCGATCCCTTCTAACAGTCGCTAGGGTTCTCATAGGGTTAGGTTTCCACCATTAGAGGACCTCGAGGAATCGTAGAGAGAGACAAAGAGAGAGAGAGAGAGAGAGAGAGAGAGTAAAATGTTGGGAGTGATGAACAGGACGAGGTATTTATCGGGGAAGCGATGGGAGCGCACCAGCTGTGGGTGGTGTGAGTTCTCACATGGCATGTACCCCAACTAATTAATTAATTTAAATTTAATTTAACTATTAGGATAATGTAATTATTCTTTTTCCCCTGTTTTAGTTTAAATTTCCGAAGCACAAGCACCCAACCAATTCCCACTTTCGAACGCGGTTCTTCCGATCCAACGGTCAGCGTACAGGAACTTTCGATCGGACGGCTAGGATTTGCTATCAGGGAATGCTATGCTCGAGGCTTGATCACGTGTGTTACGGTTCGATTGCTTTGTTTTTACGTGGAATGACTAAACTACCCCCGAGGAACGGAGAACGCGCCGGGTCTCGTGAGGGGTAATTTGGTCAGAGAGGTAAGCAACAAGAACGGGGTCGCGGTCCAAACGTGCGGGTTCCGTTTCTTCGAGAAGTTTTATTTTTATTTTTATTTTTTATTTTTATTTTTATTTTCGGGTCTTTTAAAATCTACGGATCCGATCCGAAGCGTGCGGTGTAGGCCGGGTCTCAGTTAACCTTTTCACTTTACCAAAATACCCCCACCATTTCCATACAAACTAACCATACCCCGCCGTATGCCCCAGCAGCTTACGCAAGGGCATTATCGTCATTTCGACTTTGAGTGCAGTTGAGGCATCGAATGAGTTGTCAGCGTCGTGCCCCCGCACCTTAGATTACACGAACAAGCATTCATCTCGGCCGTCCATATGATCATCAATCCATCGAAGCGTCCGGATGAACGGCTAGGATGTACGGCAGTAGGGGTCAAAAAGGGAAAAGGCACAACAAAAGGATGAAAAGGGAAATATGAGAAAAGGGATTTTCTATTTATTTAATCCACAGCTTGAAAAGGTTAAAGTAAAGCAAAGCGATGATTGGTTATGGCGACACACACCCGTGCGTTTAAATATAGTTGCGGCATTTGACGACGTGGCATCCGGAATCCGAATTCGCGGATAACATCGACCATGAAATTGGACCAAAGAACGTGACCCCCGAATAGTAAGTGTCGTCGCATCGCATGTGGATTGGGGGGCAGATTTTGTGGGTGAATACCAATAATAACGGGGGGCACGGAAACTAAAGAGTGGAGGTGGGGCCCACACCTTGGTGACGAGGCACGTGCGGATGCGCCGAGAGGGCGGGGTGACGTGGCACGCTTTAGATTTCTTCAGAGATGATCTCGACCGTCCGATCGTACGATGGCAACGGACGGCGAAGAGCCGGCGAAGGACGCTGGGCCGGGGGGGGTGTGGACGATGGGCCGGATTCGGGTAAGGGTGGGGCCAACGTATCGCCCTGTGATCCAACTCATTAGGGGCAACGCACACGATTGGACGCGACACTCTTCTAACTTTAGAGAGCGTATCCGCCCTTGGATCGTTGGGTTGCGCCACCTCTTTTGAGGGTTGGGAGTGGTTTGGGCGACGCACGTGCGAGGGTGGGTAGAGGAGTCAATAATTGGGAGGAGAAGGTCGTAGTGGTTGGGGTGGGGGTGTGTGTGTGTGTGTGTGTGTGTGTGTGTGTGTGTGTGCCCACTTTTTTTTAATGATGATGCGTAAGTGAGGTGTTTAATGCTGGAGCTGGTAACTCTGTGTTTAAAGCACTCGAGTGTCTTAATGTGGGACCCGATCTTCTTTTTGGTCTTATTATGTAGAAAACAACGAGTATATTAGTGTAGAGATTAGGATGAGATTAAAAATTGGAAAAAAAAAAATAACAATGGGCTAATAATATAATTACAGGGGCGAGATTTAGGATCACCGTCCATTTCTGATCGGCCCATGGAGGCGAGATTAATGACGGGCCTGCTATGAGCCCACTGTATCCCTATAGTTTGGGCACATTCGCAAACAAAAGCCATTGGATGGGCTAGACCCAGTATCCAACAACAATGTAGCGCGGTGCGGCATATTAATGTTTGGAAACGTGCTCATTTTAAGCTTAAGCTTGTTGCACTTGTCGGATTGCTTTATATTTATAAGCAAAATAAAGTTCAAGTGGAGCCTAAAGCAGAAACTCGCGAGTCGTATGCAGACACACGAAACTCAAATCAAGAGCAGTTGTAGTTTCAATAATAGATGATTTCGGATAAATCGATAGCATGTTGATATATATATAATAATATTGTTGACAACACTACTTGTATAGACTAGCTTCCAATACAATGAAAGTTTAACAAGGAGGGGAGTAGAAGAAAGAGACACAGCAAACAAACAGATAGAACAACCCAGGTCAAATTAAAAGAGCCTTATGGGGATGGCATACATTCTAGGGCTCTTCTTTACCTATGCCCCAAAGCTCCCTCCGCATACCCAATAAGGAGCAAGAGTTGCCAACCCTCTTTAGACTAAACGATAAGAACAACGCCAATTCCAAACCGACACTGAATGAATGAACCAGTAGTAAGGTTCATGATGCAATTCCGAACTGACACTGAAGCTTTTACCCCATAAGATTGAACCATCAGTAAGATTCATGAGGTGGGCTATCCGCGTGCATGTCTGAATCATTTGGGCTCGGAGAATTCGACTCCCGATTCAATTCATTGCTCCTACCACCACCATTCACATAATAAGATCCACCTCCCTGTGCTAGATGATAGGGTTGAAGGCTTCGGCGCACGGGGCTGGAGAGAGCATTCGAGAAGACCGAGTTTTTTGACTGGTCGGAATGGCTGCTCCGGAAAGCTGATCCGGCAGTCGGCTGCGCAGAGAAGCCGGACGGGGGCTGATTGCTCGTGTTTGTGGAGTGCATTGTGCTTTGGGAGTGCTGGTGGGGGAACTGAAATCTCGGAGAAGCTGATGCATCTTCTCCTCCGTAATCGATTTCGTTCTGCATATGGAAATGGATTCAGTTAAAGGATTAGAGGACACCAACAAAAACCACTTAATAGCCATGCATTCACTACATGAAAATTTTCAGAAGATAAAAGAGACAAAAAAAGGGAGGGCTTCGATTGGGCGTTGTGGTGCTTTTAGCAGAGAGACGGTCAGAACTTCAATTCCTTATAGCTACAATGATTTCTATAGAAAGTTGTGCACATTATCTTCTTGCAATAAGCCGCTGGTTTAGTGCATAACACCTGCACATAAGTACTTGATGTGATTGAGAAATTTCTGGAGAGCAAGCTTCCAATATAGCCTATCTCGGTTAACAAAAGAAACTTTAGTAACTAGTTATACAGCAAATTGTTTGAAAAAATAATCAACTTGCTCTTTCTATGAAGAGCATAAGATAGTTAGGTTAATTAGCGTCATGTAAACCAAAAACAGTTCAAGCTCACCTTCCAGACTGTTTGAAGCAAGAAAATTCAAAAAGTGAAGCACAAAGATATTGGCATCACGCTCATAACTGTACAAAACTTGTTTAGCACTTAAAATTTCTGCACTCACTCTGCACGAACTAATGTTTAGTTGAAAAAAAATCTTCAATCCAGTGAAGCTGGATTACTAACTACAAGCATCATGGGAATAGTAGAACTGCAGTAGCATCTCTTATTACGAACCACATCTTATTTTGAAAAGTACAGCTGAGTTGTAATAAATAAAAGATTAATCAGAATCACAATCCTATAGATCACCGGATACGTTATGTCACCAGCAGGCAGCATCATGAGGCAGATTGCGAGCAGGATATCAAATTCTAAACGTCTGCTGAAGGTATTTACTGTCTTTAGAAAGCCTCCCAAACTAAGAATGAACCACAAAACATAAGAAAATTTAATCATGATCGAACCTGAATGTGGGCAAGTATATCAGCAACTGTCAACCTCGATCCTTCCTCATGCTGTCTCAAGATCCATTGATAGAGCTTCTCCTGCATGAACAAAAAGGCAGAAGGAAACTTGATTAGTACTTTAACCACTCCAGCAGACGATTTATGAATCGACCTTAAATTTTTTAGAAGAAACCAGAGTATATTGTAACATGAATCTGATGACAAAACATGTTTATAGCAAGCCATAAGCATGTCAAGCATGTCAATCTTCAAAGTTAAGGGTTTACTTAGTGGAGCTTCAATTTTCAATTTATAATTTGCGACCAAAGTCTAAATCTTGGTTAGAATTACTATCTTAGTGAAATTCATAACAATATCAGATCTGGAAACTCAACAAAACTAAATCCAAAAGCCATGCTCTGGTCCTGACTGCTTGGAAAACCAGGACAGCATTAGGAAATATGTATTCGGAAGCTGTCGTCTGTCGCTGTACGTAAAGCAATGAGACATATAGCATAAAAGCAGGAAAAGGGATCTAGGGATCAGAATCGCACATGCTTCCTTTCTATATTGCAGTACATCTTAATACAAGAGAGGTCTCTCCGTGTACAAAACCAAAAAAACGAACCATTGGCAGAGAGCAATCTAATCAACAACCATAGGTCTCAGATTGCCAGTGATTTAGTTCATTCCAACTATTTTTTTCACTCTCTCTAGAAAGTTACTTCTTTCAGGGTTCGCCAAAGATATTTCTTAGTTTTTACACAGAGATATTGAAGGTGAACATCACTGGCAGTGACTATGAGAACTGCAAGTGAACTTGGCTTTGAGTCTATTACTTGGACACGATACTCAAAATGAATCAGAAGGGATCCCTTCGAAGAGATACGGTGTCCAAAGGGGATAAGAATAATCATTGAGCAAGAAAATAGTATGCAACTAAAAATACACTTAAATACTAATTCCACAAAATGCTCGGAAAAAGAAGAAGAAGAAAAGATTCATTAGATGGAGAAGTAATTGACTAAGAAGGGGCTTAGTGAAGCTCATGCACAATTGGCTAAGAAGGCATGGCAACAGTTAGCAATTAGGAGCATCCCCTTTGAGGAAGAAGCTCCTTGTTCTACAAAATCAAACTGACATAACATAAGCTTAATAGCATGAAGAGACTAACAGATTATATCTGAGTAATTACACAAGATGCGTCCTGAAAACGGAGCATTGTACACCATAAAAAACCCAAGAAAGAGAAAAAAAAAAAAAAACAAAAAAAACAAAAACAAAAACAAACAAACAGAGAAATCCAGCGAACAACAGAAACAAAAGATCCGGAGGATCTACAGGAGCCCCAAAGCTCAATTACAGGATCACCCCATCTATCCAAGACCAAAACCCACCATAAAACATGGAACAACATAACAAATATCACATCAACAAATCGATTGCCCAGATATAATTGAATCGAAGGGGAAGGAGAAGATGAGGGAACAAAAAGGGGGCAAACCAAAGCATGGCGCTCTCCCGCTTGGAAGGAGAGCTTCTGCTGGTTCATGGTCTGCGTGTAGAGCTGCGACAACGAGTTCGCGGCGCTACAAAAGGTCGAATACAGCGTCCGATCCACCTCGTCGAGCCTCGTTGCCTCCGATTTCCGCTTCCTCGCCATGGATTCGTCGCCGAGCTCGGAGAACAAGAAGAAGAAGGGGAAGGGATCGATCGATCGATGTGAGGAAACCCTAGACGGAGAAAGGAGAGAGATAGAGAGAGCGAGAACTTCTCTTTCCTTTCTCTCTCTTAAGGCACGTTCCGCTCCTTTACCCAAACACCGAACCCATCCGGCTAGGCTCGAATCGTATGCGACGTAGAATGTATAAAAGTTTTCTGCGAGAGAGTGTATACGCCCTCGGATTTTGATCGGAGGGCATGTGGTGGCGGCGGTGAGTGGACGGAAAGGGAATGGACGTTCCTCCTGATTCCCGCATGGAGCTTCTTACGCGGGAGAGTTAGGGTTGTTTAGTGATTGTGCCACGTACGCGTATACATGCCTAGACTCGCGCCCATCGGTACATCTGGACCGTCCATCTGTATTTTAACAGTGGGGATGCAAATGGATTCGGATTAATGGTGCTCATCTTCCGATCCGCCCCGAACAGAGCAATAAAGAAAGTTCAAATATAAGAACAGTAATAATATGTCTCAAATCCGTCCCAATTTGATAAAAAAATTAAGCGGAAAGTAAATAATTTTTTTTTTCTTTAATCCGCTTCGATTACTAAAACTTTGTTAAAAATCTATTTTCATTTTTATTCGATCTGAATGTAACAGTAAAAATTAAGTTAAAAATCAACCCGTTTCCAATCCATCCGAACTAAGAAAATAGGATGGGGACCCTCTCACAAGTCACAACTGAATCCGCCCCGTTTGTATCTTTTTACAGGCAACAAAAACAAGTAAATGGGAATTCACACAATCCAACTCATAACGGGGCGGATAAATTACAACTTAAATTAATGCACAGAACATATATAAAATAATAATTTTTAATTCATTGTGGGTTTTGCACATAGTATGCTTTAAATTTTTTTTCATTGCAAGTTTTGTACATAGTTGAAGGTTTTAAACCACTTTGAATTTGAATCTGTTGAATCCACTGTGAATTTATCGCCTGGTAGTGATGGTAATGGCTAGTGATAAATATAAAAAAAAAAGAAAAAAAAAAGAGGGGTTAGAAAAATAGTAGTAAAGATCGGTGATGGATGGCCCAGTAACAGCAACAATTGTTATAGTTTGTCGTGCGACATTAGATATCAGCAATAGTGGTAAGCGGTAATGGCGATGATGATGGCAAATAGTAGAGACAGGTACTGATGGTAGATGTAGTTAGGGATGCAAACGGGAAAGGTCCGGAGGTGCAGGGCTTTTTCACCTCCTGCTCTATTTATTGCCGGGATGGGACGGATTCGGAGCGAATTTTTTTTATTTTACTTTTGGCTCTCACTTACCGTCCTATTTGGGGTGGATCGTGACGAAAGCTGATTTTTGAAAGAATTTTGACAGATCGAGACGAATTGAAGAAAAAAAATGATCTCCTGCCTCCTGCTTCATTTACTTGGTGGATCGGTGCGAATTCGGGACGAATTATATTTTTCTATATATTTTTTTTCTCATTTACCACCTCAATCGAAACGGATCAGGATTGAATTTTTGTTTTCCTTCTTTTTAGTATGTGTGTAGCTTTCTAATGATAGTAGTGACATTGGATTTTGCGGAGTTAATATAAACAAACCTGAATTCATCTACAAAATTGATAAAATCTAATTTTTTGGAAGTATAATGGCTAAATTCTTCCACCATAGTTTTTATACGATTTTTTTGAAAATTTTGAAGATGCATTAGAGCTTCCTCCTCTAATGCTATAAAGTAATGTTGAAAATAGTTTATCATTATTATTAAATATTGATTCCAGCTTCCAATATCATAAGGCTAGTAAGAAAGATAACCCACTAACTGTTTCGTTTATTTTTTTGGCATATTATTTATTTTATTTATTTTTTAGGAATAAATTAAGTTGAAAATATAAATTAATTAAGATTCGAATTTAAAATCTCGAGTATCAACTATCAATCTCTTTACCACTAGCGCTAGTGAGTATTGATTATAATACTGAAATTGTCATTGTCATTGTCATAGCAAGACAATCATAATTTTTTTTTCTTAATTACATTAAGAAATTTATTCTTGATTTTCAATAAGGTTTCGTATTAGAACAATTTATATATTTTGTCATTTTATACTTTTTAATCATACTTCTTATATAAATCAAAACGTTAATGCATTTATAAAAAAAATATTGGGGTAAAGCGTTGATGGTCCAAGGATGACGTGGTGGACTGGGTCCTCGAACCAAATAATTCATCAGAAGCCACACCCTCACCATCGGACGGTCCAGAACCCATCCATCACGAAGCTTGCACTTTATTCGGCGCTTTAAACAAAAAAAAAAAAAAAGAATGACGCTCACGCTCTACGATCCAAATGCCCTCCTCGGCGATCCGAAGCGAGGATTAAAACTCGGATCGGCGTTACATACGCCCTTTCCCTTTTGTCCCCGTTACATGCTTCCGCGATTCGGACACACACAAACACCTCCGAGATCTCGGATCCACGACGACGACGACGACGACGACGACACGCTCCGATTCTTCCCCCTCCACCTTTGATACGAACCCGCGCCGTCGCCAAAATCTCGCGCGATAATCCCCCTCGCGATTCGCTCAGGTTCGATCGCTCTCGATCTCCATCTCCATCTCCATCTCATTTGATTGAGTGAGAAGTTGGTTTAACCTAGTAGAAGATCTGAGTATAGTAATGGAAACCCTAGATTGTGCATTTGGAGTTAGGGTTTGACCGTTTGACGAAATGTGGTTTGGATTTAGTAGCGAGAATGTTCCCTTTTGATTTTTCGGAAATGTTTTAGATCTATCTAGAAGTTTGATTTGATTTTATGCATTTTTAGGTTGATTTTTTACAAAGTTTATTGTTAGGGATTCACATTTTTGGATCCGATGTAGATTGTAGCACTCTAGCGTAGAAACTGAAGTAAATGCTGTAGATTGTTTATTTAATTATTTTTATTCGAAACAAACGGTAAATGTATCAGAGTATGTAAACAGAGACGAAAATTAATTTATCCGTTTGAATAGCATCAGATAATAGCTTGTTCTTAAATTTGAACTTAGCGATAAATATGCTCTTTGACTCATTTCCCAGAACAATGATTTTAGAATTTCTTTGTGGGTAATTTTCGAAATCTATACAACCATTTGGTATGTTCTACTGGATATGAGTTCCTCCTACATTGGATGAAGTAGGTTTTCCTAACCTAATAAGAATGTAAATTTATGAAGTGGTCTGAAATGTGAACATGTGATTACTTTTTTTTTTTGGTTTTTGTTTTACTCACCGACTACATAAAAGATGTGACTGTTCAGGAGAACTTGATTTTGCTAATGTGTATGGTTATATGCAACAGCCAATCAAGAACTTCACTTTACAAGCTTAAATTCCATGCTAGTTGCATGCGAGAGGAAATTAGTTTAAGTCAGGATGATTTTATTCTCTCCCATACGTATTACACACATAAGGTCAAGCTGAACCCACATCCCATGAGAACCTCATCAAAGCACCGAACCAACAATGAATCTGAACCCTTTTTTTTTCTTCTTTTTTTTGCCCGTCTCTCTCTCCCCCTTCCATGGACAGCTTGTGTGCAATGTGATTGTTACAGAATGAGAGGAATGATTGCTCGTATGGACAAACCGAAAAGTATATGTTGACTGGATGAACAGTGGAAATGCTGCTGGCCGTGGAAGGAGGTGGTTTCTTTTCTTCTTCAGCTTCAGGGTACACTGATGGCCTTGCTCTCCTGCTCCTTGGTCGGAAAAACGAGGAGAAAACAAAAATTTTACCATGGAACCAATACCGACTAGTTGAGAAAGAAACTGAGCGAGAATATCAACTGGCTTCTAGAAAAAACCAAAATCCATGTAGATGTGCTTCCTTCATCTGCTTTGGTTGCACACCTGCTGAACTTAATGCGTCTTCTCCAAAAGCAGGTTCCATTAAGCCATCTGACAGTTCGTCAGCTGATACAAGCAAGGTGTTAATTCATAATGCAATTAGCAGGAACGAGAGGAAGGGTTGTCTTAAGAACAGCCTAAAAAGGCTTTCTTTAGACTATTCAACGGGAGTCAGTGAAGGTGAGGATGCACGTGAATCAGTTGAGGGGGAAAACAGCATAGCTTGTTGTATAGAGAGGAGGAAAGTTCAGTGGACTGATACATGTGGTAAAGAGCTTGCGGAGATAAGAGAATTTGAAGTCAGGTATGGATTGTCATCAATGCTTTAAGCTTTCAGAACATTGTACTCTCTTTCATATCTTCCTGCTGTATTTTCTGGTCATAAGCTAAACTAGCGTGTCTGATGCATTTGACATATTCTTTGCTGAGTTGCTGCATACTTTCTTCTCTATCCTTGATGCCGTGTTTCTTCTCTTTCCATATGCTTTTCATGAGAGATATAACTAATAGTTGGTGAACTTATATTGTTGATAAGCTTGGTAAGATGAGAACACTTTCTTTTTTTGGGATGGGATGGGAACAATTTTAACTTTTAATTTAGATATAATTATGTTTATTATTAAACAGCAAAAGACTTTGTCTTCCTCAACCTTTTCATCTTTTAGTTTTTTTATTTTTTCCTGTGTAAACCCTACATGTAAATATCATTAGATTCTACGCCTACTATATAGTGTAAATACCAACTAAAATCCAAACAGAACAAGCAGATGCCTGACTGGCAACGTGGGAGGCAGGGAGGATAGCATTGACGCTCCACTACGTTCATAGTGCTCCAGCACATGGAAGAAAAACAAAATAATTAAGCTGCTGCACTGGAAAGCCTATGAATGAAAAGAAGACCTTATAGGATTACATGCAAAGGGTTTCAACCTTTAGTAAATTGTTTACTGAAGGGGAATAAAAATTGGACACCTGCATAAGTATTTGGAAGTAAATTTGAAGTATTTCATGAGATAAATTTCAAGTTGCCTTGGTTAAGAATAAGCTCAGAGTATGATTGGTCCGATATCATTTAGATGGATGCTTCGTGCCCAGTAGGTTTGCTCTTTTTTTACTTCTGAACCTTGCTTTTTAGACATTGGATCTTTTAGCGAGACATAATGGCATTCCTCTAGGTCATATGCTCTATTAAGTTCCAGATATTTATGTACTTCCTATTATTCGTTTCTAGCTTTACTAAGATTCTGATCGCAGTATATGCTAATATATAGTAAGTACTCAAGGAAGCACTTTGATAGTGGCAAATATTGTGCTGTCTTGTGTATATATATCTTGTGATTGATGTTGAGAGAGGTGGACCCAATGCTTCTTCATTGGCCTCCAGAAATACTATAATTTTCGGCAAATCATTAAAATACTTATAACGAGCACACCTGTTATTGTTGTTTTACTTTCAAATAGAGATCTGATGCGTAATGCTGCATTGTATTTCTGCAGTGATGAAGGCAGCATATCAGATGATGAATCTGAGCGTGAGGTGTTTAGAAGATGCGAATGTGTCATCCAATAGATTGTATCTAAAGAGGAGGGACTACTCCGAGTTCTATCACTTTCTGTAGTAGACATTGCCTCTGCCTTTTTGCCTAGCTTGCTTGGTGGATAGATGTGCAACAACTTTGATAAATTTTGGTCCGTCTCGTTGAGTTTTCACTGGTCTGTTTGTAATGTGTGATCTTATCCTGCATCACTGAGCATTTTTCGATTTTTTTTTTTTTTCTGTCTTGGTTTTTATATTTCCTAGCATTCTTTTTCCCTTTCTTGTTGAAAATATTTTCTTTTTATTTACGTTTATTGGTTGTTGCGTTTTACTTGCTCACTGGCGCTCTTAGATGCTGGCATTTGCTTCTTGAGTTTTCACTGGAAAAATCGTATGTTTACTGTTTAGCAACTTTTTTTTTATTTTTTTTTTATTTTGCAGGAGATTGTTCGGTGGATGTTGTTAGTCTTCTGTGTGTATCCAATGGTTATGGGTTCATAGTTTTTTACGTGTCAAATTCCTATCAGATAAGAGATACCTATCTCTTATCTGATAGGAATAGTTTTATGGGTGCCTTCAAGCCTTCATTGAAACAGATTATTCTTTGGATCCATGCAATATCTCGCTGTTGGAAAAGCTACAGAGCTTCAGCCTTGAGGCCCTTGGGGTTACAACTGAGAAAATTGAGACTCTTGGCTTTTTCGCTATGAAATGCACCATAAAACTAAAAATCGGGAGGGACTTCAAACTATTGTAAAAACTAAAAATCGTGAGGGACTTCAAACAAATTGAAGGGAGTGGTACCTATCAATTTAAACACAATTACATGCCTCGTTGACCGTACTCTTGTCGGTGCTTTAAGCTGCAGTCATCCCCATCGATTATTTTGTGCAGAGATTAGAAAATTTTGAAACTCCTGCTTTAAGAAGCAGGGAGATTATAAGGCCCGGAACAGAAGTCCTAAGTAGAGCTTTTGATTATGCTGTAATCGAAAGCTGCTAGTATTTTAACTAATAACACGAATGTACTTAATCGAACATCATTTCACAAAGCTGAAACCCACTAAAGAAGAGAGAGAGAGAGAGAGAGAGAGAGAGAGAGAGAGAAGGGAATATAAAACAGACATTTGTGGTCCATTAACATACGAATAAAAGCCAAGACAAGATGACAGAATACCTAACGCACTTACTGAAGAGCGCAACATTCGTCAACCCCAGATTTCATGATATCTTTTCCCAGTTCCAGGAGTGTGCTCAAAGAAGAACTAGATCGTGCAGAACAACATTTAGCAATAAAAGATGTGCAGATCACTCGGTTTACAATTGCACAAATAAAATAAAGAAGAAAGAAAGAGAGACAAATCACATGTAGATAAAGAGTACAAATCTAGCCAATCTTTTCATAAGCTTAAGACTATTTTACGAATCGCTTATTTACTGCATAAGACAACACAAGGCTTCTGTGCTCTCTCTGAGCACTTCAAGTATACAATCTCCCATTGCATCTGCAGTTGATGCTCTCTCGAATCCAAATGGCATCTTTCTATATGATTGATTAGCAGGATAGCTCTCTCAGCCACATTCGATTCCTGTAAAAAGTAACAGAAGAAAAACATGGATGAGAACTTCCAAGCTTAAAAAGATTGCTTAGTCAAAGCTAAACTCAATGTTGTATATAGACAATGACATGTAACCCAAATGGAGATGAATCTACAAGTAAACAAAATACAACAGAAGGGCATATCCGTGGAGAAAATTCTCCCAAATATCAATAAAATCTATAGCAACTCAAAAGAAGAAAGATGGATCAAGTAGGATTCACATTAATAGTTTGAATAAGCAACATAATTACCACCAACAAGATCTGCGAGTTAACATCAGATCAGCAGTTAAAACAAATAAAAATAAAATTCTTTAGAAAGAGAAAGCTGGCCAATGCTAATCAGCCGTATATATAGTCTCACTGAAAGTGACAAACGAAAATCTGTAAATCTTGTAAGAAAACAAAGATATTCCACCCTAAAATTTTGAACATGTCAAGATATGATGACTGCAAATTGCATAATATGCAGGCACGTGCTGAAGCAAGCAGCTAAAACTTAGCAAATCACTAAAATTACTGCTGCTGAAACGGCCAAATCACTTGGAAAAAGGATATCATTTCGAAGCAACCAACAACAAGATTCTTCAGATACTATGTTTTAACTTCTTTTCTTCACCCATCTGTCTATGATTTGTGCATTTATAAGATATCTAATTCTACTCTTTATTATGAACATATTCACCAGATCTTGCTCATTCATGCAGCAATTTCCTGCTAACTTACTGGTGACTTCCAACCAGTCTCAAGAACATCGGTAGAGAAAACATCTCCATCTGTGAGGCGTAAACATAGCAGTGCACAAAGCATTTCAGTTTCGAATGAAAATATATCAGAATTTCCATATTACAATCATCAATATTGAGGACTGACAAACAACCCACAATTACAAAGAGAGTTTTACCCCATTGTCGTAACATGAACAATAGTAAATCTATTAGAGATCATTCGAACATCCCACGGATCCTCTTGGAAATATCCAATTCCGCTATGCCAAACCTCATGAATGCAAGTACTATAGCAGTATTTTCCTACTCTCCATCTTGTTGCTGACTATTATCATAGACGAAAGGTAGCAAGAGAAAGTTAATGACTCATCCCAGCTTGCAAGGAAGTGGTATCACTTTATAATTCCAACACTAAAACAAATCATGCCGCCAAAGAAAGAACTCAAGGCAAGCAACTCATATCTCTATATGCTCGTAACGAAATTGGGAAGTTTGAGGGGAAAACTCTACCTTCATAAAAATATTAGAACGTCCAACCAACTTAATTTTCAGGGCGACACAACACGCCCCAACTATTGTCACATAAAATGCCACTTAAGTAGACAAAAATCACAATATTGAAGTTGGCAACTCAATAATGCAATCACAATCAGCTACAACAAATGAACAATGACATTTTAGACTATTTTAGCTCTACACATTGAATGAAACTTGTTTCTTTGGGTTGGTTATGCCTTAGTTCTTAATAAACAGCAATTTGTGCATTTCTTATGTAGTATTTAATTTTCAGGAAAACTCACAAACAGCTTGAGACACCCCCCATAATCTAAGGGGGAAACAGTTAATTGTCATATGAACCAAAAAAAAAAAAAAAAATTCAACAACTAGATCGTTAAATTACTGTTTACTTCAGCTAAAACATTTCTTGGTGCCAAGGATGGAAAAGCATGATAATGATCATCAACTTTAACATTTCATATTAAGATGATTCGAATTCAGTTTAACTACCACTAAGTTTATCAAATGCATGTAAGGTGTAAGCATATAAAGGAAAACAAAGAAAAAAAATGGAAGAGATCTTTACCTCATCCACTCAAATTCTCAGCGGAAGCATCGATCCCATCCTCGTCGTTATCATCATCATCCTCTGTTCTCTCAGTATCTTCATCCTCCTCCCCCTCTTCCTCCCTAATCTTAGCTATCTCCGCCTGAGCCCTCTCCAAGATCTGCCTCTTCTGTACCTCCAATTCTCTCTGGAAATCCTTCCTCATCCTCTCCAGCTCCGCCATCTGCTGCCTCTTGCTATGCTCCATCTTCTCATATATCTCCCCGAACTTCCGGATTGACTCCGCCAGCATCCTGTACGACGAGTACGAAACTCTAAACCCCCTGTCGCTCGGTGGCGGCGGCGGCATCCCATCCGACTCCTCATCGTCATCGTCACCATCAACATCATCATCAGTCACGCTATCCGGCACCTTGCTGTGCCCGTTGGAACGGGCAAAGGCATACTCTCCGGTATTAACTCCAATTGGGAGCTGCGGCATTTGCTGCTGCGGTGGCGGCTGATGCTGCCGCGATGGAGCAGGCGGCGGCGGCGGCGGCGGGGGCGACGGCGGGGACATCAACTCGTCCATCTTTTTGAAGTAGATCCAGCTGCTGCTGCTCGACCGGGCGTTCGGATCCACCAACCTCGCCTTCTCCTTCTTGTACTTCTTCTTCAAGGTATCCACCCGATTCCGGCATTGGGACTCCGACCAGGGGACCCTCCCCGCCTGAGCCACCTTCCTCGCCACCTCGCTCCACTCCTCGGCGCGGATGCTCTTACGCTCGTTCTGGACGAAGCGGTCGCCCCACGCCTCGAGGAGCGCCAAGGTCGACTCCTCCGACCAATCCGTGGCGGGGGGGTCACGCGCGGGGCGAACTCGAACCCTAGAGCATACCTATCGATCCGCCGCCGCTTCCCGCGGCTATCCGGGGAATCGCGCCCATCCTCGACGTCCTCATCCTCCTCCTCCCCCTCCTCCTCCTCATCATCGTCGTCGTCGTCGTCGTCGTCGTGCTCCCTATGGATCTTGCGGTAGCGATCTACGGGCTCGACCTCGTCGTCCTCGTCGCCACGGTGGAAGGATCGGGAGGAGGAGGAGGATAAGGGAGCTCGGCGAGGTTTGGGTGGGTACCTCGCGTCGTCCTCGGTGTCGTCCATGGAGGGCTCGGAATAAAATAGCGAATAAGGGTTGGAATAAGCTGCAGGGGTGTGAATAAGGACGACGAGATCGGTGGTCCGGTGAGTCGGGGTGGGAGACTGGGGAAGAGGGGGGAGGAGAGGTGGGCGAGCGATTCCACTCGGAACACTCGGTGCGCGAGCCGGGTCGAATCGCGCAAGCTGGCCGAGTTCAATTTAGCGGGTTAGAATTATTTCGGGTTCGGCTTCGGGTCGCGACCCGGCGAGTAGGGCCCGTTAACGTGGTGTAGTAGACTAGTAGTAGAGGCCCAAACAGAGACCACTTCGAAATTTAATGGGCCTGCATGGGCCGGGCTACAAACCTTTTACTACTCCACAACCCCTCTGGCCTCGGCTTTTTTTTTTTTTTGTTAAAAAAAGTTAATTTTTAACTTTTGTTTCTACTTAAATTGAACTCCAGATATAAATTAAAAGATATATCATACAAAGTGCACTACATAATTTTCATAAGTATCTTTCAAAAAGGGTTATTTTGAGCATTGATGCCATGAAAGAGTGTCTATAAAAATTTAAACTTTCGATGGATTTTGACGGGTTTAGCAAAACCGCTAGAATATTCGGAAAAGTTATAGTTTATGGTGCATCTGTAGTTTGCGCCAAACAAGTCTTCAGCACGATTTACTTAATCAGCCGACCATGTTTTCCTCTAACAACTCTCTACTACCTAACAAGACGGTGGTTAGAGATTTATTTCCTCCATTAGTGGGGAATAAACCAGTTTTTAAAATTCTTAGGGACACTTAATTTGTTTGCTTGCACAGTGGCACAAATTTTATTAATTAAGCTTAAACTGAGTTATAGTGTTTGTATCAATTAGAGGTGTGGTTGGTCCACATTAGCCCTTGATTTTAGGCTGTATATTGAAAAAAAAATAAAATAAAAAGGAGACAAAAATAAAATAAAAAAAACTGCCATTCAAATAATACTATTCTTGAAGCAGCTAAAGCAAAATGAGGAGGTTGGTAGAATAATTGGTTTATCTTCTTAAGCATTAAACATATAAAAGGAGATTATATTAATCCAGACAAATGGATCTATTGTGTACTTAACAAATTACATGCTAGATCTGCATACTGAGATGCATAGATTGGTTTTGAGGGAACAGTATCTACTAAAATAAACTTCTCATTATTCTCTACATTTATAATATAGCAAAAGCAATTTGAAATTATAAGGCCCTAGCAATTCCACGTCGGATAGAAAAGAAGTTCTATATGAAAAATATAAGCATCAAGAATTTCTAATAATAATAACTGAATTTAAGTATTTTGAGTTGGTGATTTGAACCTAATAAATTATTAATACTTAGTGGACTGAATTGTTATACTTAATAGTAAAATTAGTTTGCCAGAAAGTAAAATTTGATATCAAAACTGATTTACCAACAAAAGATATAAAATAGATGTCACATCAACTGGTGTATAACAGGCTCCAATAACAATAATCATGCATAATCATTTTAAATTAGTAGTTTGAGTCTAATAAATGATTAGTGCTAATAGATTAAGTCGTTATAATAATAATTCCTCACATTGATATTTAGCATATTTTTTCAGTATTCATTAAGTTCCACTAGTCCTTGTGAAATTGAAGGTTAAGATGGTTAGTTTAATTTGTGCTTTTGATAAAAAAAAAAAAAAAAATTGTGCTTTTGATAAAAGAAACATGCAATGCACAACTAACTATTTTCTAGCATAAAGCATTGAAGGTATTTCGAATCATTTATTTTTTTTTATAAATCAATTAAACCCTTTTTAAAAAAAATTAATTTCTTTCCCCAAAGTTTTTGAGTTTTGAAATGTGCATGATAATCCATTTGATAATAATCGAATTAAAGGTAAATTATTAATAATTACATCGAGTGGTTCTGAGGCGAATTTTTCGTAATTCGTGGAAGGAGTATGTGCTACAACAATCATGGTACTGAGTACTGAGTTAAAATTTTAGCATAAAATATTATCTAATCTTAAATTAATAATTAATTAATCCTCGTAATTTGATTGCTTTAGACAGTGCTGGGATACGTGAATCCATAACACTCTCCACCCCTGTTCCCAAATCCTAATACAACCCTGTTTTTTACACTTAAAAAAAAAAAAAAAAACTAATTACTGCTATACGGAGACACACCGCACGTGAGTAAAGTATCGTACACGCAACGGATCACGAGCCAAAACATGGTTTGATCACATCTTGATGAAGATCTCAACCGTCGAAATAATAAAAAAATAAAGAAAATAATATTAATGCATGGACTATCTTCGACAGTTTATAGACCCGGCTCTTCGAAACACTCAATCCTAAAAATGTCTAAAAAAAAAAAAGGAATTTAAATTTAAACACAAATGGTTAGATATGAGCTAAATCTCCAAATTGTTTGTGCATGGAAATTCAAAATCTTTAGAAGTCTATCACTGTTAAAGCTAATTATGTTAAAAAAAATTATAATTTGTTATATGTACAATAAAAATGATTATGAAAATTTTTTTTTTCGACAAATAAATTTTTTTAGTTTGGAAAATATTTTGAACCAAATAAGGATTGAATTATAAGACATTAATATATTAATAAATTCATATAATATATCAAAAGACGCAAACGAACGAATCAAAAAATTTCGTATCTTGTAATAAATATTCAGAAATGCAATATTTATAGCAATTTTTTATAAAAATAATATTCTCGAATACATAAAAAAAGCTTCTTTTTTTTTTTCGATTTCGGATAAACAAAGTCGACAAACAATCTAAGGTCGAGTGTTTTGGGTCTTATTCATATATTTATTTATTTGTATGGTACCTTTCAAGTCTCCCTATAATGTGGGGTTTTAAAAAAAAAAAGGAAAAAAAGGACAATTGTTTAAATATTTCTGAAAAATTTCCTACTTTTCGATTTACACATTTTAGAAGATTAATATTGAAAATACTCTTTCTACGTTCCAACATATTTCTAATATACTCCTAGAGTTAAAATCTGTTAATTAACTCTATTATCTCTATAAAATTACTATTTTAGCCTTTCAAATATATTCTTCCATCATCACTGACTTTTTTATTTGTCCTTATTTTGACTTTTGGCCTTTTCTAATCTATTCCTCTATCGTCACCAATATTTTTTATTTGCTCTTAAGTTAAGGATAGAATTGACATTTTATTTTTTTTAATTATGGTAGATATTTAACTCACGTTTAACTCAAGTTAACTTAACATAAGATAACTGTGAGGATATTTTGCAATAACAGTGGAACATATGAAGAGTAGTTTTTTTTAAAAAAAATAAAAATAAATCGGATATTTTCAAACGTACGATAGATATACAAGTAATTATCCCAAAAAAAAAAAAAAAAAAAAAGTTGGGAATGTTCAAACTCCGGGTCCATAATCATGTCCAGGAATAATTCTTGACGAGCTTAAGAAACTCGAGGTCGACAACTTGCCAAAGTTACACTCCGCTGGACACGGCATTCGTCATCAGAAATCTCCTCGCTGAGCGGTTCGGATTACTTGAGATTCGCTGCACCGCCCCCCGTCTTTTTTTGTGGCTTTCGAACATTCGGAAAAGGAAAGGCCAAAGAAAAAAAAAAAAAAAAAAAAAAGCTGAGCACTGCAAAACGACAAAAACAGCCACTGGCCGTCGCATACTCGCCTTTTCTTTTCTTTTCCTTTTCCTTTTTCTTTTCCTTTTCCTTTCATTTATTTAATTTTGTGTATTCAATTTTCAAAATATACAGGTACACCACTCACAAGTGGTCAAAAAATAGTAAAAATGTGTCGCACGTGCTTCTTCTGTTGATTTTATCTTCATCATTTTCTTTTTTTCGTTAGAAATAATAATAATTTTTCTGCACACGGAGCTATCGCGCTATTTATTTGATGACACTGATTATTTGATCAGTCGATCTCAACATTAAATGAATGGCTAAATTATCCGGTGCATAAGAGGATTACACACATTATCTTTTATGAAATTTAATAATAATTACTAGATGTCCGTTAACTTCAACAGAAGTTATGTCGACAGTAATAATAGAGATAACAACCAATATTAATAAAGAAAAGTGATAAAAGGCAATATCTCTTGTGAATATTTAGTCACATTTATCGAATCTATTGGTTATTATAAAAATCAACATCATTGTCATCATCTACCACGAATAAACTACAATATGTGATAATTTTTGTTCAAATTCACTATTTTTCTTTTTGATGAGAGATAGTGATTTATCCGCTCCATTCAATAAGAAAAGTAAATTAAGTATATAAGATAAAAGCAATCAAAACTTTCTAAGAAAAAGAAAAGCAAAACAAAGAGATAAAAGAGAAGCAAAAAGAAAAAAGAAAATAAGAAGGTGAGTAGAAAAAGGACCCAGAGACTGAAAATCAGCTATTAGTTGTTATCAATTTTCTAACCAATTTGACCCGTTCAATCATCTGGTAAGGGGTAGTGTATTTCTCTCTGAAAATGATATTGTTTCTCACAGTCCAGACGACCTATCAGATAGCTGAGAGAAGGATTAGACATTTTGTTCTATTTTTAGTGTCTGCTAGGCAAATTCACAAAATTATTTGATGAGAAAAATAGGTTAGGCGTGTTTGGTTCGAAGTCGGAGTCGGAATCGGAATCGGAATCAAAATAAGCTGGAATCGGAATTGGAATGACTCATTACCTAATTATGTTGGGTTCATCACCTGAATCGGAATTGGAATAAATCATTCCCATTGTCGGTGTTTGGTTCAGGTAGATATAAAAAACGTAATCAAATTAATATACTAACATTATCTTTATAATATATTAATTTAAATTCAAATTAAAAATTAAATATTAAAAATTTACATCAAAATTTTGAAATAATGTCAAAATTTTAAATCTATTTTTTTTAAAAAAATTAAACTTTGAAGTTGAGTGGATAATTCAAAATATGAAACTAAATTTTAATTTATTCAAATTCAAACTTAAAATTACAATTTAAATTTTAATTTGAATCCATAAATTTAATTTAAGTTTGAAATAAAATTTGAATAAAACTTTATATAAGTTAAAATTTAATTTAAATTCAAATTCATAAATTAGATTCGAAATATTTGATTAAATTTTAATTTTTAATTTAAGTTTAAATTAAAATTTAAAATTATATATTTAATTTTTAAATTTTAACTCATATTTTAATTAAGAATGTTGAAAAAATAAATTTAATCCGAGTAAATATCATTCCGTCCGCATTCAACTTTCAATCCGGCCTCCTAGGCCTGATTGAAAAAAGAGGTGATTGAGGGATTCTCAATCCATTCGGGAATTGGAATCGGAATGGGGCTCCCGCGTACCAAACATCTACAAACAGACTTATCCATGCCGATTCCGATTTCAGGATAAAAAAGAAGCAAATCAAACACGCCCTAAGAGCTAATGAATTTTGAGGGTTTAATTATGAACATTACAATGTTAAGATATTTTAATTTGTTTTTGTACAACAATTTATTAATTGGGTAAAACTTTACAAAACTTATTTGAACTATAAATCATTTTAAATTAACTATTCAATTTTTCAAAATTTTAATTTTACCTTTGATATACTATCTATCCTTTTAATTTGTTTGATACTTTGACTTTAAAAATTAAATATATTATTTTTCTTTACAGATTTATTGAACATATTTCATGCAATTTTTAGAACTATAAATTTATTAAAATTAGTAATTATATTATATTTAAAGTCAAAGTATCGATTACCGACTTAAATCAAACAAGTTGAAAATTTGGCTGGCACAACTAAAATTCTGAAAGATTGAATAGCCGATTTGGAATGATTTATAGTTCAGATTAATCTGTAAATTTTAATTTAATTTTCGTAGTACACTTATAATTCGTAGTACACTTATAATTAATAGTACAAAAATTTTTTATCAAAATTTCATCTGATTTGAATATTTTTACACTGTTAAACTTGTAAATAATATACATCAATTATTAAAAATTATTGATTTTAAACTCTTTGATCGGTAGGTAAATGATATCGAAAAATCATAAAATTTATTCTCTAAATACTTTAAATATGCTAGATCAATTCTAACGAAACCGATTGTTGATTCCGCAGTCCCATCATAAAAAACGGTTTAGGTTTAGTTTGGTATTGAGACCTATCTAATACTATTAGATAAAATGGAGTTGAGGAAAAAGCAAATAGGGATATGCTTCTGCATTCTCCGGTGGGACGGCAGAAAATATGTCGTAACTGACTAATCGTAATATGCGGAACGCAATATTACGTAGCAAACATGATATTTTTTTTAACGTACTTTCTGACCGCACGTAATGCAATCTTTCCATAATTTCAAACGAAGTCTTAGAAATATGAAGACATCAGTGCTCCTGAGAGCAAACCAGATCTATTTATTACTTTGTTCGTTTCCTAATTTTCTTTTTGTTTTTTTCAAGAGAAGCATCCTACGCCGTTCATAGTCGAACATAGTGTACACGGCCCGTGGATACACGTGTAACGCGGCCTATTTTGGGGGTTTTTATTTACGAACTAACCATTTCGATCGCAACCGTCGGATTTTGAAAGAACGGACGGATCTCTGAAACTTCGGCTTTAAGTGTTTATAATTAATTAGATTGGAGTTTGGTGTGGTTACGCCACAAACGTCCATTTTGTGTGGTGGCCGTTAGTGCGTAATTCACTCCCAATGAATTGTGACACTAACCAACAATTTAGTTTGGCCCAGTCAAACGTTGTACATGAACAAATAATTTTTTTTTGTTTTTCTCTCTTTAGGGGGCTAAATTATTGGTTCTTAGTGATTATTATTATTATTATTATTATTCTCGTCAATTTTAATTTTACGAATAATTATCTATATGTTCTTTAAAATTTCAAAAATATCTAATTTATTTTTATTTTCAATATTTCTCTCATATATATTCCTTCGTTATTCAAAAATACTCCCACAGTTATTATCCATTAAGTTATCTTCGGTGAACTCGACTTCTCAAATAATATATAATAATTCTAGTTTGAAAGATCTTGGAATTAGAGAAATCCCAAGCTAATTTTTTAAAAGAAGAAAGAAATTTGGATCGACATCAGTAATCTCCGTATATTATTATTAATAAGTTGATAATTTTGTATAATACTTTAAGATATTTCATTTAATATTTTACTAGACTCATAGTTGGACTGATTTTTGAGATACATAGAAAGGAAAAAGAAAAAGTTGATCGAGAACTTTCCACATTCATCCCCAACAAAAAGTAATTAGCAATAATACCTTGGTACTAATGATCACTCATTACATTACTTGGGACTATGATTTAAGATTACAATACAGTGGCAAACATTAAGAAATATAATAAAATAAAATGCAAAAATTAGAGAGCTAACTGAAAAAAAAAAAGGTACTTCTTAAATTGGGGACTAAAATGAAACTCTCTGTTAATTTTGCCTCAAGAAAGGTGAAAATAATTGCAATTTGGGGGAAATATTAAATAAAATAAATTATTAAAAATAATTTGTGATAGATAACTGAATCCTTTGTGGTTTTATGCAATACATAATATTTATGCCTAATTAAAAGTTCTTTTTATGCACTTAATCAATCAATTAATCAACATCAGCTGAGTGTCAATGGTGTACCATAATTTTAATAATAATCTATGAAAACAATTAAATTAATAACTAAATTAGCTTTCCTAGATTGCCATGATGCAATTTCCTTTCTTTTTCCTTTTGAAACTTTTGAGTTAGTGACATTCACGAATGAGAAAATGCTGGGAGATTCTCCACAAGACCTTTTCTACAAAATATTTAACATAACATCACAATTGCCTACGTGTTTTATTGTTAAATAAAGCTCCATACATTTTTAATTTCCATACCAAAAAGGAAAACTACATGTTTGACTGATTAACTACTTTTAAATTTTGCGATTTTATAAAGACCTATTTTGGGCACCGGGTCACAATCGGACTGATTTTTAAAATAAAATTAAGTACGAACAGCTTCTTGTAAATTTATCGAATAGCATAGCAGATATATCTTTACAAAATTTTTTTTTTTTTTTTTATTCCTGTAAATATCTTATCGTTTTCAAATATATCCTTATTCTTAGGATCCGTTAGAAAAAAATAGTTAATCATGAGTAAAATATTTAATTCTGATTAGAAAATGAGTTAAATTAATCTTTTTACGTTTTCTTATATTATTAAATAAAATATTTTTTTGGAGGATATTTTTGTATAATTTTAATAATTTGAACTTTTGAAGAAATATATTTATAAGGATAAAAATATCATTTCACCTAACTGCTGTTAAAAAATAAACAATACTCTAACGATAACAAACCAGTAGAGCAAATATGAATATTACTGGACTTTTGTAGAGATAAAAATAAAAAGTTAAACTTTGTAGGGATATGTTTGCTATTCAATATGTTTACAGTTACGCGCACAGGTAACCAATAAGTGTGCGCCGGGTTCGTTGGTTGTAGCAAATTCCTGCAACTAACATTGCAAAGGATCAGCTCTTGCATACGAGAAGAGTACTCACAAAGCCATTGCTCCACCTGGCTTTTTTTTTTATGCTACAGTGAAAGAGAGAGAGAGAGAGAGAGAGAGAGGGGAGATGGAGAGGGAGCATCACACAATCTCGTAATTCTAGTACTCTTTTTGGGTCTCCTCTGAGTCCAAGAGCTCCTCCTTTTTCTCTCTCTCTGAAGCACAGGAACATTTAGAGGAGAAAAAGACTACAATTGCAGGAGGTGAGGTGTGTTTTCATCTCATTTTCATCTGTAAAAATCTCTCCTTTTTCACGCGGTTTCTAGATTTTTCTTCTTTTTTTTTTTGGGGTCATCTGGGTTTCGTAATTCTTCTCATTTTTTGTGTAAAGATCTCTCCTTTTGATGCGTTTTATAGATTTTGGCCTATCTGGGTTTCTCTGATTTGCACTAAAACCCTACAAAAACCTGCAATTTGTGGCGTCTAAATCGTTGATTTGGGCAATTTTGCGGTGTGTTTCATCTTGGCATTCTAGGCCATTTTTCTCTGTTTAGCTTTTAGGTTAGTGGGATTAGATTGCCTCTTTTGAGGTTGTTTATAAAACTTTTCTTAATCTTTGATCAATGTGTTTTTCCTTTGGATATGATTTAGATCGTATGGTTCTGTACATTTTAGTCCTTTTCTGACGCATTCACTCACCCCATCCCCTTTTCAATGCTTGCTCTTCCATGGTGGGTGTTCTAATTGTTTTGATCCTGATTACATACTACTACTATTTGATGATTTCTCTTGCTTTTTAATTGGGTTTTTCTAAATTACAAAAAAAAAAATGTTCTTTTTTTTTTTTGGGTTCATCTTGGATTGGTATTGATGGTTGTATTAGCAACATGGTTTTTGTTGTATATTTCTATTCATTTAATCTGCATGCAAGTGAAAAATTCCTTTTTTTTTCCCTAAACTTGTTGATCTATAAATTTGGGTTCTTATCACTGCCTTTTCTTCTTCTTTTTTTTTTCTTTTATTTTTTTCTTTCTTTTCCCCTCTCACTATGATCAATTATATGTTGTGCCTCACATCTAACTAACTCTACATAGTTCTTTCATTTTTCAGGAACTTTTTTTTCCTTTTTTTGCCCCATTTTGGAGGAGTTGCCCTGCTGAAAAAGATCAAAATCTTAAAGGTGGTAAAATGGCAGAAGCAGCTTCAGCTCCCAACTCCTCATCTGACTCCCTTGCGCATAAAAGCGGCTTCTTTAGAGTCCCTGGCCTCTTTGTGAGGTTGAGCACAAAGGGCTTATTAGATTCTGAGTCAATTTGGAGCCCTACCTCTCCTTTGGATTCTAAGGTTTTCTCAGTTCTTGGCTCCACCATTGTTAGTTCTCCTAGATCACCTGGCCCGTATTGGCCGCAACCGAAGAGATTGGACTTGGATTGCAACAGGGTGGGGCTTCGCTTAGTGGGTTCTCTGAATGATGAGAGCATAACTGCTTCTGGGAGCAGCAGAAAATTGCTTCTGGGGCCAGAGATGAGGGTCAATGTACCAAGCTCAAAGACCCACCTGCATGTCGAGGAGAACTCTTTACAAGCACCTGTTAATCCTTGTTATGAATTGAATCAACAAGAATCAGTGCTAGAGCTGACATTATCGGAACCTATTGATCAATATATGCCTAATAGTCCGCATTTTCCTAGTTCTAATTCGCAGCCGATGTTAGATGATGCTTCTGATGGATTCATATGTAACCAGTCCATGAATGAGATCACACAATCCGAGGAGTATACTTGCGTTATCTCTCGTGGCCCCGACCCCAAAACAACTCACATTTTTCGCGATCGTGTGTTGGAGACCCGTACAAATTGCTCCCCCGTAGAAGATGTCGAAGGCTCTCCTTTTGTTGCTGAGCCGTCCCAAGATTTGCCAATCTATAAGTTTTGCGATGACATTTTCAGCGTCTGCTGCTCCTGCAACGAGAAGTTGAGTGAAGGCAAAGACATCTATATTTATCTGTGAGTAATCAGATATTACCCGTCGCTTGTTATCCTCGATTTCGCAGTTAAGTAGCTCATTTCTAATCTTATTTTGCACGTAAATTGTAGGGGTGAGAAAGCGTTCTGCAGCCCCGAGTGCCGGGAAATATTTATCATGGAGGAAGAGCCCATGAGAGACACTCTTAGTTCTTCGAAACCAAACTATCGCGGCGACTGTGTCTTCGAACCCATCAATAACTGACGAGCGATACTGCAACATCTGCCGAGGCGAACAGCTTTGATCATTCGTATACTAAGAGCTGTGTCCTATGTTTCTGCTGCAGCCATGAATGATCACTATGTAAATGGTGTTGTTCCCCGGCGATTGTTGCTCGTGATTATTGTCACTTTGAGTCGTTTTTTCTTTTTCTTTCCCTTAGCTTATGGCGAGCTTTTCGTTCAACTTATTATTCCGAACGGAAAGGGCGGTGGTAGCCATTGCATGGGCTTCAATATTTTTCTTTCTTTCATGACGACTGTGTTGTGTTCTATGACCGAACATGAGGTAACTCAGAACATATGTTGGCTTATTTACTTGTGAAGTTTGGTTCTTTCATGTTTGTGATAAATGAAATATTGAATGTTTGGTGAGGTGTGTATTTCGCAAGCTTGTGACATGGTAACACATTTTGTTCTACCATCCAAAGCTCGAGAACTATCTTAGAAGCAAAGAATTCACCTTACTATCTCTCTCTTTCATTTTGCTTTAGCTTCTGCTGCACTTGTTTTCTTTGCCTTCATCCTCTGATCTTATACATGCCTTAGATGCAAAGGTTTAGGCGCTTGATGTGCGCAAAAAGATGTATTTTTTGTAGAAAACTTCATTAGAAGCAATTGTGACGGTATGCTTACATTCCTAAACATCCTGAAGCTGAACTAAAATGAGGATTGGAGAACTGTAATTCGCCGAATTTGGCGTCAAGATCTTCTATGCACTGCATATCTGTTTTGGTTTGTAGAACAGTTTCTTTACTTAAAAGAATAATAAGATTGTTCAAAAGCCAGGTTTTATAGTTAGACGTTTCAATTTGAACCTCCTGTTTATCTTCTACTGAAAAGAAAGAAATTGTTGACAAATATTAATAATGAAGAGGCTGCAATAGTTTGCCAGATATAATAACTCTACTAAATCAGAACTCTCAAAAGAACTACACCCGTATTAAAGAGACCTATTATTTTCAAATGAATAGTAGTGTAAAAAGCTTACTATTAGAATATAATAATATAAATATAAAGATTTATCTCGAACGTTTTTACTGTCCCGTGCCACCGACCCTGCACCCTCACACATGCTATTCGTTGAACAAACTTTTTTCTTTTTTTTTTTTTTCCTTTTTCTTTTTTTTTTCTCCCCTCCTTTTGGGGTAATTTGATGCACAAACTTTAGGTGGGCGCAAAAGCAACAACAGATGTGCAACGCTGAGTCCCAATCAAGCTTTGAATTACTTGTGCCGCAGCTTGCGTGTGCGCAGGAATTAAGTGGCGTTAGCCGTATACTTTAGCGTTAATCCTGCTTGCTTTTAATTTTACTTTAATTTTCTTTCAAATTTTGTGAGATTAAAAGTGCTCGGTAATACACAAATTGTTGGTTTATTTAAAATGAAGAAACCTACCCTTCTATATGTTTTCATCTCAAAGTTTGGAGGAGATTAAAAAAAAAAAACAAGAAGAAAAAAAACATGTCAACAGAATAAAAGATAATAATCGTATAAAAAGCCACATGCCTCGCGAATCAGAATAGCAAGGTATTTAAGCTAGGCCTATTAAAAGTACAAACATACGACGAAAAAATAAAAGAAAAAAAAAGTTTCTTTACCTTTTGTGAAGGTAAATAAATATATTCTAAACAAAAAGAGGATTCCTAAACTTTATTTTTGCTCAAAATCCTTTTACACCACTGGTTAAAAAATGGCTGCAGAGGACAAACAACATGGGTTAATACAATTTACGCCGCTTCCAAGGATTATATAGATGATCGCAACACTCGTCCAATAATCTGGAAGCGGATTCGAGGCAGATTCGTGAAAATGAAAGAGTTGGGCTTGTAGATTTGTAATGGCTTCTCTGCTGGAGATGCAGAAGACTCATTTCGACTTCTTTTGCTCCGGTGCTCTTGATCCTATAATGCTACAAATAGGTTGGTCAGGTGACTGAAGCAGGCGTAGGGCGGGATGAACTTTGAGGTCGCGCATCAACAATTTCTCGCCCACATCTAACTCGCTTAAGTCCACATCTATGTATGGGGGAATAATGTCGGCCGGGCAAAGAAATTTGACCGTCCTTTTTATGGTGTTGAAATAAGCCCCTGCGATGTAAATTTATTTGTCGATGAGTTATCAATAATGAAAGGACATTTCAAACAACAACCTACGTAGAGTGCGAAGATAGAACAACAGCGGCTACCAAGAAAAGATCCAAAATACGAAAAAAAAACTAGAAACAAAACTAAGAAAGATAGATAAACATGTACGCAGCAGTTTGACATTATTCCATTTGAATTTGCACCATTGAACTAAGTTTAAAAAGACACATAACACCTAAAAGGCACTGCAGTTGTACAAAGTAGTATTATCAGATAAGCAGTCCAGATAACTAGGCTCATATGGTTCATGAGGAAAGTTTCACTCAGCCTACTTCTGTAATGACAGCTAATGTATGCCAATTCCACTCCGCCAAGGTGAAGTACTATTTCAGTGTGTAAGATGCATCAGAGGTTTTTTTATTTCTTACAAAAAGATCTTAAGATAAGAATTATATCATGTAGCACCTAAAATTTCTTACCTGCATTTATACCATGAACAAAAGTGAAAAGACGGACAACTCAATATTTAACGTACACAAATGTGCCATGATAACGATCAAGAAATTACAACAGCAGAAACATAAAAATGAGTTGTTGATGCAAATTAGCAACTAAAATGTCAAGCTTTATCTACCGTACTAGAACAAATACTTAACACACTTGACATGTTAACATGAAGACCAACACGCTAAGATACAACAAATCTCACAGATGGAAGTTCTAGGAATGGTATGCATGAGAAATAGGAGGCCACTTTCACTGCCTCACGAAGTATTGGGTTAAAGAATCATAAAAAAAGGACTCTGAAGATGAGGAGGTTGGAGAGTACAAAAATTTGAATTACGCATGTAAAATGTACATATTAAGCAAATAAAAAGTCCATCAGGTCATTGAAACTTTCAAGAAACGCGTCCTAGTATAACATACCTTTTCTAAGTCCCGGGGATGCATCTTCTCCTCTGAATACAAGAGGAACGTCAACTTTGAGTAATGCGGAGGAAGGAGCTCTCAAGAATGTGACATTAAGAGGAGCATCAGTGCCCGCATGAAGATGCAACTGCATAATTCAAAGACCATACTCATCAAATAAAGCCCTCTAAAGTAAATTGTAAATTTATGCATTATTTGTTAATGAACATAAAGGCCTGCTCAAATACTCCTAATAAAAACCTCTAAAGGATTGAAAAACTAATATATGTAGTCACATAATTGAGGAGGCTTTTTATTACTTTCAATGGATACACTTTTGCCATGTAATTCATATGAAACAATAACTCCATCTACACTGTATATAGTGTATACAAAGATGATGCACCTTTAAATTTTGACATATCCAACAAAAAAAAAAGCAAAGCCGCTATTCTAGAACTAAAGTTCCATAAATATCCAAGTGGCGAGCAATCATTCACCCTATATAATGTCACTATAAAGAACATTCATTATCGCCAAATGCTTTATACAATCTCGAAAACATCCTCAAGAAAGATGAGTCATAGCACCAACAAGCCACTAAATCCTACAACCCATTACCACATTTGTCACTTCATCTAGTCCTGCTACTAAAATTAGCAAAAATCGCAGCATGTAATACAAATTAGCAGACTTAAGAGGCTAAAGCGAACAGCTACTTCATACAAAAGCACTGTTTCGAAGATCTTATTTTTCGCATTACACTCCATTGTTCCATTGAATGCACGCACTAAAGTTTATCCAGCATAACCTGATGTGATTTAGCTAGCACTAAAGGCCGAACTTCTTATGCATCTGCTCTAGCAGCATCGAACTACTCATTCATCAATTTCGCTTATAATTCCTCAATAAAATCAGATTTAATTTCTAATTCTTTTAGGAAAATTATTGGCAGAGGTTGATCCGAGAATGAAGGGTTACCTTTCGGGGCAGGACCCGAACCTTCTCGATGAGATCGCCGGATCTGGCGGGTTCGGACCAGACCTCGAGGTCGAAGGATCGGCCGAGATGGTCGACGAGCTTACGGATCTGCTTGGTCGGGACGGAGACGAGGCGCTTGTTCCCGCCCTCCTCCCCTTTCTCCTGCTCGAAGACGATGCTCGGAACCCGTCCCGCCTTGCGCTCCTTCGCCGCCGCGATCTTCCCCGAGGCGCCGCGCGGGACCGCGAGGATCGTCTCCGCGTGCTTAGGGTCGGGGCGGGGGAACCCCTCCAGGTACTCCAGCGGCGCCGAGGGGTCCCAACACGATACCTCCTCTCGCCGGGGATGATCCGCGGCGGCGGCGGCGGCGGAGGAGGAGGAGGAGAAGGGGCGGCGGAGGAGCAGGGGTCTTAGGGATTGGGGGGGTCGCCGGAGCAACATCGGAAGAGGACGTGACGGACGGAACAGTCCCGAGGACGGCGACGATAGAGTGAGACAGAGAGAGAGAGAGAGAGAGAGAGAGGGACGAGCGAAGGAAGAGGTTTTACTAGGTTTTAGCGATCGGGGAGGAGGAGGACGAGGAGAGGAGCGGATTGTCCTTAAGATGCGTGCAGCTTTCAGATTCGTGCACTAAGCAGCTTGGGCCGATCTTGGGCCGCGGGGTGAGATTAACCGGCGATGGTATTTGGGCTCCGGCCTAAATATTGTTCGGGCCTCGGGATGAAAACCTACAAATGTGAAGTTGTCTTTACGGTGCCTGTTGCTTTGAGAGTGAAGACTTGGGCTGTCGGGTAAAGTTAGTGCACGACGGCAGCAAAACGCGCCGATATCGGCCGACGAACGGTTTTCTCCGCCGGCTTCAGCATAAGCTTCCTTCGGTTTCAACTAAAAAGTATCATACGCTTAATTAAAATGGCAAAAACTCTTTCACTAATCACATTGATGTAACTTGTTAAACCCACTGCTTCCTACGATGAATGGGAGGAGCCTCCCATATTATAAATATAATGTAGGTATCAGGTAGGAGTGTCTCATGTGCAACTCGAGAGGGGATTATAAGTTCACCGACCACAGCGGGAGACAAACCCACGACCTATTGATCCGAAGTCAGGTAGTCCATTGTCTTTTTAAGCATTGTAAAATAGAGCTGATCGAATATAATGGCTCAAGACAAGATCCAACCAATTCCGAGGACAAATGTCGCGTTCCGTATAGACCCACAGGCCACAGCCATAAAACTTTTAGCAGCCAAGATGACAAGCCTGATTTCAATGGTTAGCTACGGAAGATGACAACCTTGCACAAATAAATCGATAGCAGATAGCCAACAACACTACAAAAAGAACGCAACAGTACAACCACATTTTCATTTGCCCAAATAGCCAACAAGGCTACGACAGAACAACAACAACAGCCACATTTTGATTTGGCTAAATACTGATTCCCCTACGCGCTAGGTCTGACGGGTATTGTACGATTTGCACTTCTGGCATTTCTGGGCGACCACATGGAACTGGACCTGCGACGTTGCACCACAGTCATTGCACAGTATGCGTACCTGCAATGCCGAGTAGATATCAGTTTTATAATATGCTTCTTAATCTCAGAAAATGCGCCCTGTAATCATCAATCTCAATGCAATGATAACATTGGAGGGTTCGTCATAGTTTTCATGTGTTTGTCATGGATTGGACTGTTCTGATAAAAGTTTAATTTATCTCATGTTAAAAGAACTGCCAAAAGAAGAGGAAAATTAGGGAATCTCAGAAAACAACTTTCAAAGCCGGTGTTTTTGTTTGCATCTAATTAAGAGTTTTAAACAGATGACCAGTGAAATGCGCTCCTAAACCAAGTTAACATAGTGGAGTCAAGTAAGCTTTGGTTCGACCATAGTTACGCTAACAGGTAGGTAATATCAGAATAGCTCAATATCAGAATAGCTCACTAGAACGGAATATAATTTCTTCAAAATTGACTGCATTTTGCAGTTAGAACGTGGCCAAGGGAAATCTACCATTTTATTTTGAAAAGATTCAGGCATTGGTGTGGCTGCTATCTCCATGTCCAACTTTTCCCATACTTTCGACATGTCACACACAGATTTGGAACAAAGAGGACACGCATACCTGGAAACAATTTGTTATCAAATTAAGCTATATGAACATTGGGCAAAGCAAATGAAACAAGAGACAACGATCAAAGCACTGTATAAACTTACTGCAAGTGTTCTCGCATTTCCTTCAAGCAATGCACGTGAATGGTGTGACCACACGGCAAAACTGACACATCGTATCGGGATTCGAAAAGATACTGCAAATCAAGGATATTTTATTAATTTGGAAAACAGAGAGAGAAGTCGATCTGAGTTCTCAGGAAAAAACAAAGAATAGTGAGTAGGAAAAGGAGGAAAAGAGTCTCACCTCAAAACATACAGGGCAATCATGATGCATTGCTCCTTCAACACATGCGTGGCTGTTTTTCAGTATAGTTGAGTAGCAGCAGCCTTCAATTTATACCAAAAAAATTAGTTCATTGAGCAAGGTGAAAGAAAAAAAAAATGCAACTATTATGCAATGGCAAATAAAGATGGAAGACCTCAAAAAATATGACATTCAAAGAATGAGACTAAATTAGCAAACTCTTGTAAAAGCAGTGACAACTGTTTATATTATGCGTGACAACGTTCACAATTCATAACTGCAGATTAGCATACAACAGCATAAAACAATTCATAAATGCACACTAGCATACAACAGGATAAAACTTCTTTCCCTGATAACAAACAAACAAGATATACATATTATTCGCTCCCCTCGCTCGTCCTCATATGAACTACAAAGAAATTTCATCAATGGTTTATCCATATGCTAATTAATTGAATAATTAAATGGATTTCTCAAGAATATAGTCATCTAAGTTAGGAGCATTACCGCATCTATAGCAATGGAAAAAGTTCTCCCGACCACCAATCCTGCAAGAGAAAAGAAGTAGATGTAAATAGAACATTCAAATTTATCAATGCAAAACTATAGCAGGAACATCAATATGTAGCACCAAACCTGCAGATTCCACAGCCGTTGCAATGGTACTGTTGCTTTGATACCTAGAAGTTCAAAGGGGGAAAAAAGGCTCAGTAAAGATAAGTGAGATTTCTTCCCTAGTCATACTGGCATAAAGAAGAAGAAGAAGAGGAAGAGCTCCAAATATCTAGTCTTCTTACTGACATCATCATCGAACAACTTGCATGTTGCACAGAAGTACTTCCCCATGCATACACCGCAGTTGATGCATACTTGTCGTACCTGTTAATAATGACAAATCGGGCTTTCTATGATCAATAAACTGGAAAATTTCAATCACCACACACACACACACACACACACACACACACACACACATAAAGCTAATGAACACAGAATAAGCTGCATCCTGTATCATAATACCGGGCTGCTTATGTAGCTGAACTGTGTAGACACCAAAAGACCTAGACAATGGAACTCACGAGATTGTTTTCAATGAATAAATGAAAGGTTCATATAGCACCATTCTTTCTCATGTATGTGAAATAAAAGACTCTTTTTGTTAAACTTTAACCCCGCATCCTTGTTTGTCTTAGGATGCATCTTATTCTAGCACCGGAGCTTCATCATACCACATGCCAAACAACATTAATAAAAGAAGCCAGCACAGAATAAACACTTACCTCTTGTTCAGTACCACACAATGAACATATAACCTGACAAAGAAATTAGTAAGTCAAGCTGGAATACTCTATGAATCTGCCCAAGTAACATTTTCTGAAGCTGAAAGGAAGATAATTAAATATGATAGAATAGAAAAGAACCTGCTGCAGTTGTTGACGAGGCATGTCATGTCTCTTCCTCCTATCCACATTAATTGAGTTCTGTCAAGTAAAATTTATCAGTTTATAAAACTCTCCAATTTCTTCACAAACTTGTGCCAGGGGAAAAAGAAAAACTGAAGCCAGTAATAAAGGATAAACTTTTGTTCCTAAAACTATGAAATCACACCAATGTCTTTGACGCAGACAAATAAAAAGGAAATCACAGGCCCACCAAAGATAAAATGCTGTACTGACGTCAAGGAATTCTGCAGAAACTGTGTGACAAACTGTAACTCAAATCTACTACCAACTGTTCAATTCACATGCTCACTGGACACGACAAGTTCAAATGGCCAATACAGGTGAACCTTGTTGCATGACACTCCCAAACTAACACACTACATAAGAATCAGACAAAGCTAAACTGATTTATCAGGTGATCTTACTTTTGCTTCATTGTGGCAGTGTCGACAATCAAATATCTCATTACAACAGGGAGCTCGGATCCGGCATCTTCGTCGGTAATGTGAACATCTGTCACCAGGAGTTAAAAGTCAGAAGCATAAAAATATTGCACAAACTTTTCCAAAGCCCAATGTAATGGTCAAACCCATTTTTTGTTGCAGTCCTAAACCATGGATATACTTATTTAACCTATTCAATTGATTGTTGACCTTATACTTTGCCCCTCTAAATGAAGAAGGCCATCAAAAGCAATACAATTTGAATCTTATAAACAATTTGAGAATAAAAAGTATGTAAACAGTGTATTGGAAAGAAAAAGACTTGAATATTTACCCATACTGCATTAGTCCTTCATCTAGTCGTTCCCTGCCAAAAGAGTTCAAACCATTTGCAACTTCTGCCGTTGTATCATTCTGCTTGGCCAATATTGAGCATGGGGCCTGAGTTTTATTCTCGTTCCCTATTGACCCGTGGTGGTCAACAGGTCGCTCAGATTGACTGACCACAGCCTCCATTTAATGACTGATGTCTTGCTACAAAAGTTACTTTGGCAGCGCAAATACAACAAATGCACCTGCAAATATGAAGACATTTAGCAGAATGGCTCTGAATACAGAATGCAGGGAGACACCCAATCTCGGATTGTCCATTACTGCTGAAGACCAAATTATATCAAGCACAAAAGCCAAGCAACGTTGAACAGCTCCAATCAGCACAACTCCCATAGATTGATTCATCAGAACAAGCACAGCTACAGAATTAATATTAAGCTGCACTGAAAAGACTTCTGAATCACGAGCTTTGTAAGTAATGACTAATTAACTGATCGCTTTCTCCCTTGAAGAAGTCCGAAAGCAAATTGAACAAAGTGGTGCACCAGCAACAGATCCGTCCAAGGTTCTGGCAAGAGCAACACGCAACAAGAATCAAACGCAAAAATGGGAAAGTGATATGGGTTGACGAGAGGGTTTGAAGATTTAGAAGGTATAGCTGATCAATCCCTTTAATATCAAGTATAAACAGGCCTACCTTAGCCAGTCGTTCACAGCTTCATCTTCAACCCCCTCCATAGAACTTTTCTTATACATTTTATTAAAAAAATCTACCATCTTTCACTTCTCCAATAAGGGTATCCTTCAGATGCGTATGGGTCCCTCCTTGTTTTCCTGCCTATCACCTGTTTACCTAATGTATTGCAGCTAGGCAATTTGGGAGATTAAACTACCTTTTTCCTACTTATAAAATGGATAGCCATTAATATCCTGATCCCAACCAGGTACCAAGTTGCAAAGTAATCCTGCACGTGGTTTTCTGGTCTTGCTGCCCACCAGAAAAGATGAACAATACACCAAAATGCATATAATTATAACATTATTGGATTTCAAGCAATATTTTCCACAAAGCTGGAACTTACAAACCACTTTGGAGATAATTACAAATCAAAAGGATTCCGTACACAAGTGATTTTCCAAATCTAGAGGTTTTCACAGAATGAGGATGGAATGACGAAAGAAAGAGTGAACTATTGCAACCAGAAAGATGCTCAACAGCTGCAACTGAGAATAGTGGACATTATCTGTGTATTCTAGAGCCGAAATCAACATAATTGGGTCAATTGCGAACTGTTTCAGTTTTATGTAATTTTACAGTTGAGAAAATCTCAACTCAACATCGGTAAGCTCATTCCGCTTGTCAAAACAGACTATCAAATAATACATCGCATTCTAATAATCAATTTCCAACAACCGAGAAAAAGTGAACCAAGTCTCAGTTGGCAACGTAAAGATAAAATATCAATGTAAAAGTAAATCAAGTCTCAATAAGCAATAACTTAGATTGCTGCTGAAAAGTTTTAAGAAAGTAATCCTATCCTATAGCCGCAGGAAGAACATAAAGCAATACAACCGTCTCTGTGTCTTCCTGATGAGGCAGCATAAATAAAACAACAAGCAGGACTTCTAGCTCGCACAGAATCGCACTCAAATTCCTTACGGACGATTCGGATGCCTAAAATGTCTAAACCACAGCACTTGAGCATTATTATTAGTGCAGCACAAAATCCTAAAGACGATAAAACGCCACAGTTCTTTTAGCTGTCACTGTTGGCTACACAGAATAGCTAATAAGAACATCGTTGAGATCACTTCAATATAATTTGCACTTCCAAACAAATTATACATAGATCACTCATTCGCTAACAGATCGTGCAACAGAACGCGTTCCGTAGTCATAACTCAACAATTATGAATTCGACAAGTCAAAAGCAAGACAAGACATAGCATCATCATAGACGAAAAGCATAAACAAATGAACATTTCAAACTTAAGACGCTGAAAACATAGCGTCAGAAGCAAGACAGGACAATTAGGAATTCAACACATAAAATTTGCAAAACAGCAGCAGCATTTACAGCAATAAAGAAGCATCAACCGATCAAATATGATTACAAGTCGAAATTTGAAGACTAATGAAAAAGGATGAACAAACAAAAGAAAATTAGCATATAAATTTACGGATTCTACAGTAATAAGCGCGCATCCAACACAACAACGTAAGAATAATAATAATAATAATAAACAGAAAAGTTAAGTAGTAAGAAAACTTCTAATTCCTAATCAACGATTTTAAGCAACCTTTTCCCGAAAATCTAAATATAATCCAGTGGATCATATCGTAAGATCGAGTGATTAAACAACCTTATATATATATATATATATAGAGAGAGAGAGAGAGAG
Source organism: Ananas comosus (assembly GCF_001540865.1). NCBI lineage: Eukaryota > Viridiplantae > Streptophyta > Magnoliopsida > Poales > Bromeliaceae > Ananas > Ananas comosus. The sequence goes on along the minus strand of NC_033631.1, from coordinate 12,184,904 downwards.
AGAGCAAATCGCGGACCATATAACGCGATTAATTACCTAAACTAGTGAGATCAAAACAAAAATGACGATCCAATTAAGATCGATTAAACCGCAAGAATATAATTCGGATTAAAACAAACTGCGAACCGAACGAACTTCTATACAGATCGGAGAGCTACGACGATCGGTGCTCCGAAAAAGGTAAGCGGAGATATTATCGCGATCGCCCTCTTTCGATCGAAATCGATCGATGGTGCTAAAAAAAAGATGATGATGATGATGATGATGACGCTGATGAGAACGATGACACGGAGGAGGAGAAGAGGGCGAGGGGGTTTTAAAAGGTGCGAAACTTGTCGGGGTTCGCGAGAGTTCTTAGATGGCGACAGCGCCTCACGTTTACCCGATATTAACGGGTTCGACCGACACGTGGCGGTCGGAGGAATGAGGTCCTTGAATTGGGCTGTGGCGCGGTCGGTCGCAGGTTATTACAATGCCACCCCGATTGTGGCGGGAATTACGCTGCGTACCAGCGGCGAGGGTACGCGAATGAGGGGCATTTTTGGAAAATAGGCTTAAAGTAGTAGCAAGCAAGTCGGCCCGATTGGACCGGGTCTAGGTGGTCTCTTAACATGGTTTTGATCCGACTCGATCCGAAAACGGGTTTGATCCGGTGCTAGAGTCGGAAATTGATGCCTGCACCATGTGCACCGTCTTACGCCGTGCACCAAACTCCCCTGGGCACTCATCTGAAACTCATTTTTTATCCATTTTATAGATTAACTAGGAAAAACACCCGCGCTTCGCAGCGGGTAGAAACCTTAATAATAATTAATAACAATAAAATATTAAATATTCTTTTGTGTATCTTATTTGATACATCTACCGAAAGTATCTCACTGTAGGCGGCAGATATGAACCTGACGATGCATTCTCTGGCGAAGGTGATAGTGACGGTGACGACGATCTCTCCTACCGCGGCGGAAGAAGGAATTGGGCGCACATTAGTGAGAGAGAGAGAGGGAGCGAGGGAAGGAGGCGATAGTGTATAGCTAAAGATGAGAGATAGAAAATTAATGAACAAATCGGTGATAAAAAATTAAAAGTTCGGTAGGAGGAAAATGGGCTATGATGAAAAATTGGAGATAGAGAGATTAGGATCGTAGATAGTAGTATGACCATTTAAATATACTAATTGAAAGTTTGGTAGTGAAATCATTTACATTAATTAAAAGTATAGTGAAGGGAAGGTAGTTGGACCATTAAAATGCACTAATTGAAAGTTTGATTAATGGGACACTTAAAATGCATATTGAAAATTTAGTGAACATGATGAATAATTGGAGATAGAGAGATTAGGATCGTAGATAGTAGTAGGACAATTTAAATATACTAATTGAAAGTTTGTTAGTGAAACCATTTATATTAATTGAAAGTATAGTGGAGGGAAGGTAGTGGAATCATTTAAATACACTAATTAAAAGTTTGGTTAATGGGACCGTTAAAATGCATATTGAAAATTTAGTAATGGAAAGAAGAAGAGTCACATGTTAGTGAGAGTGAAGAAAAACTTGCCATGTGGCAACAAACATTGAGAATTCATATAGTTTAATAGATAATTGAGTTTTTCTCAATTGTATTAGCAGTATATAAAAACTTTCCTTAGTTTTATCCTATTTGTTTGCATGTAGTTCATTGTCAAGTTAAAAAAAATTAATTAAAGTTCGGATAAAAATTATGTTTTACTGTTGTTAATTTGTGATCGAAAACGAATAACTTTGGAGTTATAGGTTTTTCACACTAGCACATGAAATGAACAAAAAAAGATACAATATGTAGTTAATTTTTTATTATTTTTTCTGTTTCTTTTTCCCCTAATTGGCTTTGTTACGTTTATTTCATTTAAAATAAATTTAGCTAGAAATATGAATCAACTAGAATTCGAACTTTAGACCTCAGCTACCAACCACCAAGCTTTTTGCCACTTGCTATAGGGACAGTCAGTTAGTAGTCCCTAAACTTCAAATCATATTTCATTTTGATCATCAAACTTTTAATTTCAATGTTTCCGACCCTGAAGCTTCAACAAAATTTTGATTTAGTCCCTATACCTTCAATATAATTATTTCATCTTGATACTGTCTCAAAATACAAATTATTGCATGCACCTTATTCATCTGTATATTCATACACCATAAATTTTAGTTTTAAGGGGCCAACTTGAAAATTTTCTTTTAGAATCTTGTGCGCCAAATTTTTCGTTTGGACCCTTCAGGCTTCGGCCCATCCCCTTCACCGCCTCTAGCTCTACTCCTCTCTTTGAGCACATTGTCGACGCCCAGCGAATCCAACGAACTCTTTTTCTTATTATCTGAGATCGAATTTTTGCCTATCAAATTTTAAATTAAAAAACTTTAAATACCACTCTGATTTTGCACTTTCTTACTTTAGTACCCTGTGGTTTGAAATCTATCACTTTCATATTCTATGATTTTATTTTTTTATTTTTTTGTTATCCTCTCTACTAATTTTTTTTCATTAAATCAGTAATAAAGTTAAAACTAAAAGGTACTGAAGTGAATATTTGATAAACTATAGGTAGAGTATCTGAAGTTTCTTGTATATGATTTAGCGAAAAGTTAACGAAGAGGGAACGACAAAAAAAAACGTTAAAATCACAGAATACTAAATTGACACACTTTTAAATCACGGAATAGTAAAATAAAAAAAATACGAAACCACATAAGTAATATTTAAAATTCACCCACTTTAAATTATGGTCCGCTCCCAAATTTTAATTTCCCACTTCGTCCCTCTTGCGTTCCTAGGACTGCCCGCCCCTACTTTCTCCCGCGCTTCCTGCCGTCCGCGTTAATTCCTCCAGTCAACGGCCGGCAGATCCCTACTTCGTATCCCTCACTCCAATCCCAAACACATTCCTTAATTTATTTTTTTTCAAAAAAAATCCATAAAAATAAATAAGAAAAACAAAACAAAATATATTACTATAAATACACCCTCTACGACGTACCAACCCCTCTCCACCACCACCACAATAACAACTACTACTCCTCCCTCTCCATTAATCCTCGCGCTGAGCTTCAAAACTATATATAAGCTTTAGTAATTCTTGAGATATATTGGAATATGAGTTCGATGAGGGCGTACGCGCTGTTCATCATCGCGGTTGCGTTCATGTCGGGGTTCACGCAGCTCGCGCACGGCCACGCGGAGGCTGCGGCGGCGGCGGCGGCAGTGGTGGTACCAAAACATCGGATCGACAGCAACGCGATCGATCAAGGGATTGCTTATGTTCTCATGCACGTTGCGCTCCTCGTCACCTACTTCGTTCATTAGCATTGTTAATATCACTACTTGGACGTGAGATTCATGCATGCACGTATAGCTTGTGTATTACTTGTTCTTTTTTTTTCCCCTAGCTACTTTAGGCAATAAATTGAGCAGATAATTCATTCGTTTCCTTTATTCTTTATCCAAAACGAATTTGTTGTATCAAATGATTCAATAAATATGTACAGTTGATGTAAAGTTTGATTAATTATAAACATGTTGATTATGCTGTAAACAACTTTAATTCAATACTAGTGTAGTAACCCGCACGATGCGGCCGGCAAAATATAAAGCAAACTAAAAATATTGAGTGAAAACTGTGAAAAGAAATGTTTAGATAGTAATATACTCATTCACTATTATTTCATAATATAAAATAGACTCTTAGAAAGATAAATTGTCTCGTTTAAATTATTAGGCAGAAAATCTAAAAAATAGCAGAAAAATCACCAGCAAATGTAAATTCAAATTTATAATAAAATACTTACGGAAAAAGAAGAATAAATATAACTGATAGCAAAAGCAGAATAACAAAAATAATAGAAAAATCTGAATATTTAACAATTTTTTGAAGAGACATATATAAATAACTTGCGCTGCACACACACTATGCATACCGGTGCAAATCATCTCTCCTTCCACAGTTGCTGCAAAATCTTTAAATCTTTTCCTACTATTGCTTTTGGATGATTATGATTATTCTTAGGTAAGTTCGAAATCTAATTGCTTCACATTTCCAACTAAACTTATTTCTAAAAAAGTAATACTTACTCTCAAAAGAAAAAAAAAAAAAATTTCTCGGGTTGACATCAATCAATAAGGATCTTAAACCATGAGAACTGCAACTTGTATAATGCACTTAACCAACACTACGAAGAACATGGAATGTCACAGTAAAATTTTGAGAAAATAAAAAAAAAAACTTAAAAAAATAAACACCAGGTTCACCAATCCATTATAAAACACTTTTTCATAATGATCTGAGATAAGCAAGTTATTCGACGATCTTCGGCGGTGAACAATTGCAGCCTCACCGTTTCACACACTATCCAACTTCTTTCAAAAAGAACAGTCGAACAATCAGAGGAAGAATTGAGAAAACAAATATCTCGAGTTGAGTTGCCTGCGGATGGTTATAACAAAATAATGCTATCTAATTTTTACCATCTAGAGTTTTTACCTCAAATAATGACATACCGATACTAATTCGCATGCATGGTAACAAAGCAGGGATATGAAACAGCATATAAGTATGGTATGATTGTGTATAGATAGAAAGAAAAAACAAATAAGAGACATTAGCTTATCATTAGCAAATTTGTACCAAAAAATTCTGCAGAAAAAAAAAAAGAAAAATAAAGAAAAAGAAAAGAGGTCAACAGATACGAAGCATAATTAGCTTATCATTGATGACGGAGATCAATTTGAGGGCTTCCAGATTTTAAGTCGAATAAGTTTGTATAGTAGCAGAAAGAAAACTGTAGTAAGTTCTATTTTACCTTTTCTTTTTTTTTTCTTTACACCCAGTTGGGCTGTCCCAAATCCTAGAATTCTAAAGAGTTGGAATTCTAATTTGGTCAGTCAATAGGAATTCAATTCATTTGGAAGGATTTGGCGGGATTTCTCATAATGCAAATGATCAAATTTGATGAGAATTTGTTTGCTGTTAAACTTACTTTATAGATATCCCTCCAGAATGCCCCTTCTTAAATTAGTTGCAGCATCTTTCTTACTACATAACTGAGGATGGAATAGGAAAAATGATTACGTTGAAATGATTTCTTATCCATTTTAATCAAAACAAAAAGTTTCATTTCTAAATGAATTCAATTGAATTCTTCTCAACTGAATTCCATTGAATTCTATTTAGATTTGGCGCCAAATGGAGTGTTAGCTGCAGAAAATACAGAATACCCCTTCAAAGAGCCTTCTGCGGTAGAGAAGGTGCGACTTATTTAGCATAAGGAGCATGATATATAGATCTATATATGAGCTTATGATCAGTAATTAATAATACATACTATTGTAGAATTGAAGTCTAATGATCATATATAGTATTCAATAGTTGTTCAGTTATGAAATACTTTGGACAATAGTAATTGGTATTCAAATATCATGTTGGCTTAAGACTCTTTCTGTGCATCTGATTGAAGAAATGGGTAATCTGTGTAGCCGATAACAGGATTAGGAATGTAAAAAGTATCTCTAATATATCTATTAAGAGGAGCATCTAGTTCAAACCTCCGAGGCTGGTCGGGATTAGCCAAAAACACACGCCCGTATGCGACCAAATCAGCATACCCACTTGAAATAGCCTTATTCCCTTCTTCTCTATTATAGCCCTCTGCGACGATAAATGTTCCCCTAAAAGCATTCCTCATAGGTAGCAGATTATGAGGAGTTTCGACCTTTTCGCCTACTTTCACCATTCTTGGCTCCACCATGTGGCAATACAAAATTCCAAATTTGTTCAGAGAATTCACCATGTAGAGGACGAGAGCATCGGGATCTGAATCTCCGGATTCCATATAGTTAGCATAAGGAGAGAGCCTCATTCCNTATGAGGAGTTTCGACCTTTTCGCCTACTTTCACCATTCTTGGCTCCACCATGTGGCAATACAAAATTCCAAATTTGTTCAGAGAATTCACCATGTAGAGGCCGAGAGCATCGGGATCTGAATCTCCGGATTCCATATAGTTAGCATAAGGAGAGAGCCTCATTCCGACATTATCAGCCCCGATTTCGTCGACTATTTCATTTAACTGAATCAATTTAAAGAGCAAAAGAATGAGCAGAATCAATAAGATTAAACAAAAGATAAAGTGTTACCATATTTTTATCTAAACAATCCAACTTGCATCAATGATAAGCGATGATACCCGTTTCAGTTTGAAGCCCGTTCCCAAGAACATGTCATGTTTTCTTGATCTAAGAACTTAAATTCCAAAACCCTCAGCAGAACGCCTTTAGAAGGTATTTTTACAAACGAAAAAATGCACTGAACTACCAATCCAAGATACCAAGTCGTCCGATATAACAACTTCATTTTGGATATATATCACACTGACTCAAAAGAGTGGTAGCTGGGTTAGAAGAACATTTACCAGCTTCGATAGCGTTTCTAGCAGCAACTCTGAAATCGTTGACAATTAAAGGGATCTCCTCTGTTGATAATCGCCTTGGAGGGGCGAATTTAGCGACGTCGATGCCATTCGCTCGCACTTGAGGTGCCACTGGCCTGTCGGTGCACGAAATTGGAGGTTGGCCATTAGGCTGAAATTCTGAAACAGAGAATCAGCGCATTAAAAGGAGAAAAACCTCTGCAGGACCATTCTTGATTTGCACTTTCCTTCCACCGCATATAAGAATTCGAAGCAATTTATAACCACATCATCATAATGCAGGAAATGACCCCATAAATAGCAATTTTCTCAATCCATCCTACAAACTCAGCACACCTATTTATCCCGCTAGAACTTTTACAGTGGTTGATATATAGATTTCTCTACTTTACAGGGCAAAATAAAAGTTTCAATATTTATAAGGAAGTTTCCTGCAATATAGTCTATTTGTAGTTGGCATGAGTGTTTTATAAGCAGCAACTACATTCAATCTTTAGCATTCTTTTAACAGTTTTCAGAGTAAAGATACTCACTAAAACAGGTTATTGAAGTAAAACTAAATGAATACCTATTATCTCCACGGACGACATTATCTACAAACTAAAACTAAACATCTAATGAGAAATTGAAAAAGAGAATACCATAGTTTGAAACTCGCCCCACATGCCAAATCTGGCAAAAGAAGACACCTCCCTTCTCATGAACCGTATCTACAATGGGCTTCCACGCTTCCACTTGCTCCTTCGTCCAAATCCCAGGAGTGTTCGGATACCTTATAGAATGAATTCAATACATAATATTGATTACTGTCAATTACTTCTGATTTTTAGCTTATAATATCATCAAATGGTATGAACTAAACCATGATGCAGGAAAGGGGAAAGGAAAGAGTTTTACCTAGAGTTGCTAATTTATACCTCTATTTACATGATCAGACATATATATGTAAAGGAATAACATTCACCACCATCCCAGCGCCGAGCCCCACCTCTCCGATGCCTGCGAAGCGCCCTGCAATCACCTCGGCATTTCGTCGAACAGGGCGCGAGCGTTGGGGAGAGGGCACAGGGGCCTGCGAGCTCCTCCGATCGATCGCGTGATGGCGAGGGGAGGAGGAGAAGAAGATCCTTTCAGATCAGAAAGAGATCTGAGAGAGTTCGGCGCGGATCTGCAGGGGGACGTGAGAGAATGAGGGATATGAAGCGTAGAGAGAGATCGAAGAGGCGGAGGAATAACGTTTACCACAATCCCAGCACCGAGCCCCACCTCTCTGATGCCTGCGAAGCGCCCTGCAATCGCCTCGGCATTTCGTCGAACAGGGCGCGAGCGTTGGGGTGAGAGCGCAGGGGCCTGCGAGCTCCTCCGATCGATTGCGTGATGGCGAGGGGGAGGAGGAGAAGAAGATCCTTTCAAATCGGAAAGAGATCTAAGAGAGTTCGGTGCGGATCTGCCGGACCTCCGTGCCCTGCGGGGCGACAGGGGAAGGAGGCGGGGACGCGAGAGAATGAGGGATATGAAGCGTAGAGAGAGATCGAAGAGGCGGAGGAAGGATTGAAGAGGCAGAGGAGGGATCGAAGCGGCGGTTTGGAGGAGGGTTCGAAGAGGCAGGGAGGATCAAAGCGGTGGGAATCGGGGAACGATCGAAGAGGCGGGGGCGTAGGAACGAATGGGATCTGAAGTGGCATGCTGACATGGCATGGATTAAGATAAACTGGACACGTGGCAAATAGGAATGGGGATTAATAGAGTTTATAGATTATAGATGATTACGCTCAATTTGAGATTGAGAACGAAAAAAAAAAAATTACGTTATGCATTGTGAGAAGTACGATAAAAAAATAAATTATTTTATATATAATTATTATGCTTCGTACACCATATTTAATTAGTTACGAAATATTTTTATAATTTCATTAAGAAATAAAGAGACATATCTTTGTATATATATTTTCATTCCAATTCTGCTTTGATTATTAGTATTAAATAGACCTATAATACGAAGCAGACTCTTGGATAGTTAAATAATAGTATAACGCAGATGATTTATATCTTTTAGGATTCATGGCATGTCATGATTGTCATCATGGTATGAAAAGGAATGCTATAATCTTTATTTATTTGGATGGAAAGGAATGCTATAATCTTTCGAGAGACTTTTTTCTCTCTCAACCCTCTCTCCATCTGGTGGGTAGTTTGGATAGAAATGAATGCTATAATCTTTCGAAACAGTGCCCCCAACCCTACCCGGTGTCTGGATCGGATTAAGCTTTTGTTGGACACTAGGACCGCTCCACATTGATTACTTCGGTTTTTCAGGATATGCTTCTTCGCTTCCGTTTTTCTTTCCTTTGTCTTTGTTTTCGTCCATTTTCTCACTTTTGTCGTTTTCTCTTCCTTCGGAGGCCCTGGCTGTCTCTATTATATAAGCCTAGTTCATTTTCCTAATAAATGAAGCGGGTAGCGAGCTATCTATTTCTCAAAAAAAAAAAAAAAAAATAGTTGCAGAGAATTTTTTTGCTTTTTAATTTGTCGTGGTCTTGTAAATGTGTTATTATCTTTATTTATTTACAGGTAATAACCCCACATGTCATGACTCGCTAACATAAGAGAGTACTAATTAAGTTAGATGATCAAATCATGAGTTTTATTACACTTATGAAATTCTCATTTCTATATTGAGAGAAAGCCGAATAGAGCTATGAGCCTAGGTTAATTATATGGGTACTCAAAAACAGCTTTTCTTAGACGATTCAAAACTTCTATAGGAACTCAAATCCGTAGACCAAATGTATATAACAACGTATTGCTCACCATTTTTAGATTAGGCTCTTTAATTAATTGCTCGGGTAATCCGTCCACATGACGTACGTGTGTTAGGACGCATAAACTAAATTGCGATTTAGACGCAAAATAAATTCTTAATTCAATAGAATAAAACAAAGAGTCATAATAATGTCTCAAATTAATGATTGTGTACAAGTGGAGCAAATGTATGAACAGTTAGCCCATATTTGTGACACGTGCAATAGCGTAAGCTATGTAGGCACGTAGGCCGTAGCCTTGGTCTAAAAAAATACGGTCCACAATTCGTTGTCCAGCCACGTCAGCCTCGTAGCCGTTAAATTCAAACCTGCGGTGCAAAATTTACACATGTCAATTCACTCGTAAAGAAGCTTTGCTTGCGCGTTGTAACATGTCTTATTCCAAAATCTCTAAAGTTGATTTACACCGACTTTGGCCACAAAATATATTTATATCGAATGAGACGTAGTGATAGCTCCAATGTCGCATTCGCCTCGCCATAATAATTTAAAAAATCTTCTCTTTTAATATTTAAAATTTTAGACTATTGATTCTTTTTTAAATCACTCTTTTATTTTCGGAATTGTGTTTCAGAAAAAGCTCTTAGGCTTAGTTTGGTATTGAGATCTATCTAACGTTATTAGATAAAATGGAGTTGAGAAAAAAATATATAGAGATATGCTTCTGCGTTCTCCGATGGGACCGCAGAAAATATATCGTAACCGACTCATCGCGATATGTGTAACGCAATATTACGTACGAAAAAAAAGGGTATTTTCTCATCGCACGTAATGCAATCTTTCTGTAATCACAAATGAAGCCTTATTCTATTCTATAGAATAGAAAATAAAAGAAAAAACAATCCTTTATATTTTTGGAATTTGAAAAAAATCTAAAGCTAAGGGTGTGTTTGGTTCCACGTAAAACTGTGGAAAAAAAATTTTCTGTGAAAAAAAAGTTTTCGGTGGAAAAAATATTTTACGTTGTTTATGTTTGGTTCGTAGGAAAAGAAAAGTAATTTTTCGAGATGGTTGTTTGGTTGAAAAGAAAAAAATTATAAATAAAAATTATTATATATATTTTTTATTTTTCATATTTTATATTATTAATATATAATTATTATCATATTCTATATATTAGTATTATAGTTTATATTTATAAATAAAATATATTTAAAATATATTATGCAATTAATTAAATTATATAATATATTAATTACTACATATAAAATATTATAATAATAAATATCATTATAAAATAAATTTATTTTAAATATATATATATATAAATATTATATATATAGTAGTATATTATATATAATATAATATATATATATATTTAGTAATATACAAACTATGCTACATGCTAATTAATAGCACCAAGTCGTTGGTCCTACCAAGTTTTTTGGCCATGATTATAAGATATGCTTTAGGATGATGTTGGCCCTTAGTTGATGAGTGGTTTGACTAGTAAATCTTAACATGATAAAATGATCAAATGGTAATCTAACGGCAGTGAAAACTTAGGTACACCAAGTGGCTCGTGCTATAATACATAGAGTCAGACTCTAATAAATATGATATCTATTATTAATATATATAAAAAAAAAGATGGGAGAGAGAGGTCCACCGCAACCGGTGGACCTCTCTCTCGCGGTCCACGAGGTGGAGTGTGCCTCGTGACCTTGCCCCTTGTGAACCCCGCCCCTCCTAACCCAGTTTTCGTTTTCCGCTCTTTGTGAGCAGAAAACGAAAACCTCTGTTTTCCTTGTATTCGGGAAAATTTTTTTTTTTACGGACAAACAAACGTTTAGAATCGCACTTTTCCACTAAAATTTTTTTTTCGGGGCCATTTTACGGAAACCAAACAGCCTCTAAGTGGAGATATTATCCCGCCTCAATAGGATTTATATGTCAGACCCAAATCTATATAAGACTATATTTTTTACAAGCTTATGCACGAGATTAAATTTATTTTAGTGAGCAGCGAGATCAATCCCTTGTGCAGAAATTAATGAGCTTAGTAGTAGCTTAGGGTGTTGGCTTAAAAGAGTCATCATCCTTCCTTGTAGCGAAAAACTGTGTTAAGTTATGTTCAAAGTGGTGTGAGACTGGTTGAGCTGAATTATAATCGAGATTCATGAGCGTTATGTCTATACATTTTAAGTTAATTAATTATATTTTTCTGACGGCTCGAATTTTTAGAATTCATGATTTGCGCCAATAATCAGCCAGATCATGTTGTACTCCTTTGTATAAAGTTATTTGTTTGCGTTTGGTATATATTGTACTTCATGCATCGTGCTCGGTAGTTGAAACTTAATTTTTTAAAATTCAAATATAATCTGACTGGCATGATTTAGAAAATTTAAAGACTTATCTATTTAGAAAAAGTTACAAGTTTTGAAAATTCATCACCTATGTACGTACCTTGTAGCTTCGAAAGTGGACAAAATAGAATAGAAAATGACATTGTCCGATTCGTAGAAATAATAAAAAAAAAATTCCAATGGGGCGCCAATTACAAACTAGGCAATGGGCACTTTATCGATTTTTGGCTAGATTGCTGGTGTGGGGAAACCACACTAGGCAGAGCGCTCCCGACGATCTACCAAGCATCTAACCGAAACAATTTGAAGGTCGACGATGCCTTAGCAGCCGACGGTTGGAACTGGGATAGGATTTTCGGCACTGACCCCGAAATCCTTGTAGGGATGGATGACGACATTACAGAGCTCAAGGATAGGATTTCCCACTTCACTATTCTTCAAAGCCCGGACCAATTAACTTGGCAATGGAGACCTAACGGACTCTTCTCGGTGAAATCAATTTATCTAGCGTTGACAGATGGGGGAACAAGGGATCTGGGCCTTGATACGATCTGGAAACTCTATATTCCCCTGAAAGTTAAAGTGTTTTGTTGGCTCGCTCTGAAGAAAAGGCTCCCTACAACCGATCTTCTGGTGAAGCGTGGGTGGGCGGGAAATACCACTTGTGCACTTTGTGGAGCGAAGGATGAATCCGTGGATCATCTGTTCACGAGGTGTGTTTTTACTAAGTTTATTATCGTGATAGGAGTGAACGGCATACAGGCGAGGGACCTGGGAAGTGACGTAAATCGAGTCTGGGCAACGTGGAGGGTTAGGAAAGGAGGACACACGACAAGAAGCTGCCTCTCCGAATTAGTAGGATGCTGGTGGTCCGTTTGGAAGATAAGAAATGAGACCATTTTTAGAAATATTCAACCGAACCCGATGCACGTAACTCACTTGTTTAAGCAGCTGATGAGGGAGTGGGACCTCCTTATCCTAGCAAGGCGGACCTCTTAAGTTTTTTTTTTTTTTTTTTTTTTAACCCCCCCTCGAGGTCTTAGCTGCCTCACCCCTGCAGTCTAGTTCATATTCCCAATGAATGAAGCGGGTAACGTGCTACATCTTTCTCAAAAAAATAATAAAAAAAAAATCCTGTATAATTTTTTAATTTTGGTATGCAAATGTTTTATATATCAACTAAGGCTTATTTGATATTGAGGTCCATTTAACGCTATTAGATAAAGTGGAGTTAGGATAAATGCATATAAGAATATGTTTGTACATTTTACAGTGGGACAGCAAAAAAATATCATAATCGACTCATCGCGATATGTGAAACGCAATATTATGTACGAAAATAAATAGAGTATTTTTTCCATTTTACTTTTTTACTGTACATAACGTAATCTCTCCGCAATCTCAAACGAAACCTATATAATACATTCAACAAAGTAAATTATGAGTTTTGGGACCTCCATTGTGGGCTCTTTGGCGAGGGGTGCACGGTGCACCTGGTGCATGCGATAATTTTGCTATTTTCCTTTCTGTATTCATTTGGTGGAAGTGTGGAACGTACCCGGTAGAGCCCAAACAATTTGGATCCGGCCCGAAATAATTTCGGGTATAACAGGATCCGAAAGAGCCGAATCGCTTTTTGGGGCCAGGCCCATGATTAGGCCCAAATAGGGCGTAGTGACGTAGGAGTATACAAATTAAGCATCCATCGTCGTAGACCCGTGGGGGAGGGAGAGGATGCGTCGTTGAGAAACGCGATTGTGATTTGTGAGGTTCCCCCTTTTTTTTTTTCTTTATTTTTTTGAGTTTTACATTTATATTTTCATATATTATTTGTTGATACAGTTCGAGTTCTTCTTTTGCTGCGCTCCGTAAACGATTATACTAACAGAGTTTATCTCCTCCTTTTTCTCTCTTTTTAATCTATATATATATATATTTAAAATCTTTGTAGTGATTTGTGGAAATCCGAGTGATAGCTGATTCAGCCATTGACTACAGTGGATATGTTCGTGACTTGAGAAAAAGGTACAGGATTTTTTATATATATATATTTTTAAAATTTGTTCCATTTGAGATTAATCTTGCTTGTGAAAGTAAGGGTAAGATTATAGAGACAAATGATTGTTTCATATGGAATCCATAGAAGGTTCTGAGTTCGAATTCCAATAAGTTGCTAGTTTTAGTAAATTTTTTCCTATCCGCGAGGGAAAGCATTGGATATAAATAATTAAAATACTGTTCTGTAGCAGCTTGAGTTTCTCGAGTCAAACACTTGTCATAATATGAGGGGAGTCCAGTGTGACTTTTTGGATTTGCTTCAGAAATTTGAATCATCAGGATAATTGCTGAATACATGTGTCACATTTGAGTTAACTTCTTTGCTATCTATTTCAGCAGTACTGTGATACTATCTAACTCTTATTTAGCTGGATATACTCTTTCTTTCTTTTTTTTGAGAGATAGGTAGCATGCTGTACGTTTCGTTTATTTCTTTTAGAAATAAACTTAGCTGAAAATGTGACTCAACTAGGATTCGAATTTGGGATTTCGGATACTACCAAGTCCTTTGCTACTTGTGCTAGGGACGGTCGGTTATTTAGCTAGATACTTGTTTTAGTGCCTTAGCTTTGAAAATATATACTGACCCGACCATCTGTTTGGACCAAAGTAGCCACCCGTGCAACAGCCAAGATTCGTTCTGATGGCGATGGACCACCAACCATCTGTTTTCAGTTAAATCCCATTACCAGTTCATCACAGACGGCGGATGTAGAGATCGGTGGAATCAGCATATCTGGACCTTGAAGATACCAACCAAAATTAAGATATTCATCTGGACGTTGCTTCGAAAGAGATTACTCACTACTGACAGGCTGCTCACCAGAGGCATGTCCGTAGATCCGCTCTGTGTGCTATGTGGGGTCCTCCCAGAAAGTTGTGACCATCTCTTCGCTAACTGCATATTTGTTCGCTTCCTCTTACTCTCTATGGTGGACCTCGATGATCTTCCTGATTCCACGGGAGCGGCGTGCGAGCTTTGGACCAAAGTATCGGAAACCCCTAACGCTGCGAAGAAATTCAAAGGGTTAACTCACCTGGTGGCAACCTGATGGGCAGTCTGGTCAGATAGAAATTCTGTCATCTTTCGAGACACACCCCCAAACGCTGTCCAATCGGTTGTACGCATCAACAGTATGATTCGTGACCGGAGTATACTGACCCGACCTCGCTCTTCACCTAGCTAAACCCCCCACCCTCTCTTCCTATTCTCACCTTCTTTCTTTTCTTCCTTTCCTTTATCTCTGTTTTCTTCTTTTGCCATTTTCGGAGGCCATTGTCGCTTCCACCCTGTACGCTTAATTCATCCCACTTTATGAATGAAGCAGGTAGCTTGCTATCTTTTTCTCAAAAAAAAAAAAAGCTTTGAAAATATATATGATTCGTACAATGAGAATCAGTTTCATTTTCTTGTTTTTGACAAATAGATTTGCGTGAATCTTCGTTTTCTTAAGATTACGTGCGTCCCGACTTTTTCTAAATTTATTTGTAATTTAAGCAGCTTTCGAGTGGTGTTTTAATGGCATACTTGGGGCTTCATACCTTTTGGTTGCGCCAAGTTCGAGCAGTTAAACAGGTATTTCCAATTAGATTTATCGAAGGAAAAATTCTACTTCGTTTCTGGTGTGAAAAACACGAAAGACTTGATACATTCTCTCAATTTATTTTAAGAAAATTCATGTACTGTAAATCGCTTAAAAAGTGCAGGGATTGCAGAATCGAATTATACCTAGTATTAAATTTGAGGTAGAGGCGTCAAGGCTTGGTGCTTCCTGAGACTTCTAGAAACTCTGCAGCCTACATCAAGCATGAGAATGTTCTTTTTCGGTTTCCGTACTTCTCGTAACCCAGGATAGTGCATTTTCGTCGATGACCCGTAATTTTGCTGCAGAGGACCGTATCCTCAATAAGTGTTCCACGTCGCAACCAGGTTCAGCCCCCAAGTATTTTAGGCCCAGGTTTGGTCATTTAGTCGCCACTCCAGCGTATTTCACAACTCTGAAATATTAAACCATGTACAAACTAAACATTCGAGTAAACAATTTTCATCTCCTTTTTAATTCATTGGATTTCTTACTTTCTTGTCCTTTGATACTTACTCTCTTGAGATTGCATGCAAATCGTTAGCCTATCCTCGACATTGCAACGATGCCGTTCCAGCGCAGGCGTTCCTTTCGATCTAACTTTCTTTGGCTTCAAATGATATCTCAATTTCTAGAACTCAGTTGATTTTCCTCACTCTAATGTTGCAGGTAGTCCTTTTACTCTATCCTAATTTTTATTGTTTTGACACAGTTGTTAAGAGCAAATTACGCTGACAAGGGATTATTTCACTAGGAGATAATTAGTAAAGGTAGATTAGATTTCTAACCTAAGAAAATCCTGGCATGTTTGGCGTGGCGGTGTAGCGGATTCGCTTGCGTAATTGTTTTGGTCACCTTTTATCCTATACTTGATTGCTGCTTTCGTATATTTGAAACGGGAAACAATAGGATTCTGATCCACCAACCTTCTCTTAATGGTCTTCTTTTCTTTCTCTTTGTGACTAAATTTAATAGAGGATGACGTTTTGTTTGCAAAATTTCGATCGTATCTTTGCCCAATAGTGGCTCATTGGTGATAGTATTAAGCATGAAATGTCCCAATTCGGATTGTAGTCAATGATAAATGCTTCTGAATTGATTGAGCTTGATTGAATAACATTGTTACTTTGGCTTTGTTTGAGAGCATCGGCGTGTGCAGAAGGACGTACCCTCATGAAAGCCATTCTTTTGTTGCAGTCTACGTTAGACGCGGTGAGACGCGTTCTAATGATATTGATTGACCAAACCTGATAAGGTCTTTGATAGCTCTAATTACAGCGACATCAGCAACTGCTGGAAAGGAATTTGGACTAGGTAAATAACCATGTGTTAATAATTCTTATTATGTTATCTTCTCATTCTAGCTCGATCCATATTTTCAAATCTGAACATGAAACCTTCTCAGTAGAATTTGCTCACATCTTTCACAAGGAAAATCTTATGATGTGACTGCAACTACCCTAGTCTCCGGTATGTCTAATAGCCGAAAGGGTGCTCTATTGAACAATCAAATCCCACAAAGAGTTTTAGGAAGGTTTGGTGGGAAGTGTTTGGTTAATTGAGGGAGGTGCTATTTGTGAGTGACAAATGATATCTTACAAAGTCACTGAAAAGTGTCTCTCTTTTTGTTTAGATTTATATAAATATATTTTTCCTGGGTAAAGTATGCTATGAGATTCACAGAGTCTAAATGATAGACATGCTTTTCTAGTTTCCTGTTCAAAAGTCAATGCCCAAAAGTGTGTTAAGAGTAAAAAGTGGATATCTCTTTTGCCACAATCTTAATTTTCTAGTTCTCTTATATCTATCTTTCTGTCTCTATCAAATATGCTGCTATTTCATAATTAAATAAAAACATAGTTATATGCCACGCAAGGATCAATATGAAGTCCAGATGTGTTTCAAAGTATCTTGGAACTGGGAGAATTTACTTTTTCTTTCTTTTCTTTTTTTTTTATTCTCCCAAAGGGATGGGGATAAGATAGAGAAATTAAAGGGCTTCTGATTAGTTACATATTAATTTCTGGGATATGCTCTTCATGATAAGCTGTTCATAAATCTTTCTTTTTGGTTTCAGTTAGGCTATGTTAATGGGTAATTTCACTTTTCAGAAGCCAATGCTGTGTTGAAAGAACATCCCAAGCCTTTTTCTTTTTCATCTTTTAAGACCATTAGTTAGTTTTTTTAATTACTAGTTTTATTCTTGTTGCTTCTTATGCTTGATAAATGACACAAATTATTCTGTGTTGAATTATTTAGCTTGGTTAATTGGATGTGGCACTTGTCGTCCCCATACTTGATTTAACTTTTATTTTTAGGAAGATCCTTTAGCATGTACTCTTAACTCTACTTGATTTGTATACAAGGATATCTATCTTGTTGGATATTTATATCTATGACAGTGTTAGCTCCATTATTTACAGAGTAATGCTAACCATACACTTTACCTGTAAGTGTAAAACCTACACTCATAGACTTTTTTGTGTTGTGTATTCAGTATTAACTAACTCACCTGTCTTATTAATTTTTCTTTTTTAGTAAATTCTAAAGGAGTGTACATGTAGCATTTTTCTTATTTGGATAGGTTATATGATTTTTAGATGTAGAAAACGATATAAATATGTACAACATCCCTAGGCTAAGGAGGATTATTCTTAGCTTCTATCTTTGTTGGACATAAGACAATGGTCGAAAGAAGATTTTAGCTAGAAGCAATGATTTCCTCAAATGAGACATTGGTAGATAACATTTTGCTATCATGTATAAAAATCCTTCAGACTCGCCATCTAGCTAGTCATGATCTTTAGTTTTTAAATATTGGAGGGTAGTGTGTCTTATTCTGAAGAGGGAATTACATAACTTCGACCCCATTGCATAGTCCAATAAAGAGGTCAATCTTTAGATTCTTTCCGTGGATGAGTACTTCACATGGATGAGTAGTGCTTCATGTGCCCCAAAATATACCAAGCTACAAGTTTAACTTTTCATATTCCAATTACTAATAAGTAGTTTATCCGGTGACATACATATAAAGCTGACTTATTAATGATATTTTAAATACGTTATAAAATATATACGCAAAAACTAGTTATCGATTTAGCTTTCATGATTTTTTTCTCGAGAGAAAGATAGCAGGCCACTCGTTTCATTTATTAGGAAAAATGAATTTAGCAATGTGGTTGAATCTTCGAAACTAGAAAGAGCCATTGCAAGGCAAAAAATATAAAACATAGAACATAAAAAAAAAACAAAAGAAAAATGACAGAACGGGGGTGTTTAGCGGCAATATGGAAAGAGAGACCGAGAAGAGAAAGGGCAGCAGCAGTGTTCTTTCCACGCGTTCAGGAGGTCTCTAATGCGGTCAAGCGTCCGAGACAAACTAATAGATTTTTGGGTTGATTTCTGTCTAATACGGGGATGTTTAGCTTTTATGATTATTGCTTGGACAAATATTAGTCCGTGTATTATTTTTTGGGTAGTAGTCAGTCCTAAACTGTAAAATTTTCACTAACTATTATATTTTTGTTTGGATATCTTATACTGACGTCCGAATAAGACCTACGCATCAGAAAGCTAACTTATTAATAATTTCTCAACATTCACAAAGGATGACTCTTGGATGTGCATAAAACTCCATAATGGAGTCAGTTTCCACTTGAACAGCAAGTAGCAGGAGACCATGCCTGTTTCAACTGTAACACAAAAGTTGAAATGAAGGCGACGTAACCTGCGAAACAACACTACTACAGGACACTACTCTTCCTTTATTGCTTTTCTCTCTCTCTCTCCCTCTTTGTTATAAATGTCAATGTATATGTGTATGTGTTTGTGCGTGCATATCATCATCCTCTCCTTTGTTGGGGCCTTGAGTAGTTCCCTACCCCGGATAAGTTATTCCCCCAACACAGTTACGCCCTTCACCGGGAGTTGATTTTGTGCTGCGTCTCACTGTTAATGTACGATTAGTGCTGTACCCATTTCTCTTGAACTTGTTGAACTTGAATAATTAACCACGTGTTAATTATGGGGGGTAATAATCAGGCGGGATAGAGTAAGAACAGTAGTAGATATTTCCCGGAGGAGGCAAAATTACAACTTCCATTCTTAAAATATGAGGCGCGTGATGTTTTGGATTGTTGTAATCAAGTTATTTTGTCTAATTAAATTGACTGGATAATAACGCATTACTGTTGTAATAGCGATGTGATAATATTGTGATTGGTGAATTAAGTAGTTGTAATTAAGATGTCATATCATTACAGCATCAGTGATGTATTAATAAAGTTTGGAGATCAAACCGTCGTGAATCTCATAGTTTGAGGACCAATAATGTATTGGTATTTTTATTCTCAGTGGTGATCAAATGTGACAACTATTTATATCGTATACTTTATATTCAGAATTCTTTTTGAGAGAAGGGTAGTATGCTACCTGCTTCATTCATTAACTAAGTATATGAATTTAGCTATGTAGAGTGAGGTAGGCAAGATCTCAAGAGGACAGAATTATTATGAGACCTTAGATAGTCGTTATATAAGATATAATGAGGCTAAAAATTCTTAACCCAGTTATACTATTTTGGATGACGATTAGTTTCAATAAGTTAAGAGAGTTAAGCGTGTTAGGGCTAGAGTAGTATTAGGATAGGTGACTCAGTGGGAAGTGGGACGTTACAATTGGTATCAGAGCCAATTATCAGCCGGTAGTGTGAGATGAGTCTCGATTGAGTCAAGTTATGCAGCGGGAAGAGCGAGATTCTCATGCTGATGACTGTTATGGGTAGAGCGCGGCTCCTCCATAAAGTCGGTTAAGGCTAGCGAGACGAATCTCACATCATTTTGTATTTGTGAGTCTGAGCCTGATGAGGATGTCGAGACTTTTTTTTTTGAGGATGTCGAGACTTAAAATGGGAATAATGGGAGATCCCAGATAGTCCTATATATAAGATATAATAGAATTAAAAACTTTTAATCCGGCTATAGCATTTCGGCTATAGTATTTTAGACGGTGGCTAACCCTTTAGGTCCAAAAGCTTAAGAAAGTTAAGTGTGTCAGGACTAAAATGATACTAGAATGGATGACTCTCTGCGAAGTGAGGCGTCACAAATTATATCTATAATAAGAACTTTCTTTCAAATTACCCTACACCCTGGGGAAGTCGAATCCCCGCTGCCTCCTTGAAAGAGAGATGTCCTGAGCCACTGTCCCAAGTTGCTACACAAGAGGGAAAACTCTCTTCGATCAATTGAATTTATGATTGTAGATATTGGGGGGATTCACTCAAGGAAAAATGCCTGAAGTTGGAAAGTTTTTGAGTTTGATGGTCATGGGCTGGAGTCATGAGTCTCGGTTCAGACACCCCAAAATGGCCACCACTGCTCGCCTTGCTGTAAAATTAAGACTTTGCAAAGATAGACATCTCACAGTTATGTCATTACTTTGGAGAACCAAACAGCTTAAATTATCTGCGTTCATCTATAGATACCGTTTTTATTTTTTAATATATATATATAATTTATAGGAGGAAAATTAGATTCTTTAGACAATTTAGGCAAAAGAAGCAAATTTATTCGAATGTGGCCCATAATTTAGTCGGTTAAAGTGTGGATGAAATGAAAATTTTGGTTCCTTATCCGTCAAAACGAGTGAAACATTTGTGAGCGTTGGGGACGTTATTGGGTACATTATGACGTACGTCATGCGTTATCCCCTCTCATCCTTCTCTCCCCCTCTTTATCCATATTTATCCAAATCCGGTTCTCTCAACCTATACTGGGAAACGCGCGCGCTCTTCTACTAATCCGGGGTTTGCCCCTCCCTCTCACGGCCACGTGTCCACCTCCCACCCCTTGATAAAGTGCCATTTTGAAATATATATATATATATATATTTATTTATTTATTTATTTATATGTCCCAAGTATGTTATGAGATATGATAAAATTTTGAATAACTTTGATAATCTTTTTTTAGAAAAAAAAACCAAAAAAAGACTTAAACAGTTACGATGGACCCTTCAAAATTGTATAATATCTGAGGGGGTCTCCATCAATTTTCCACCTTCTATATATATCCCATACGTTCCCACCCCAACACCCCCACACCACCCACCTCTCCGTAACCATCTCTCTCTCTCTCTCTCTCTCTCTCTCTCTCTCTCTCTCTTGTTTCTCTCTCCTCCATGGGAACAACAACTGGAGATCATCACCAGCATCCCCACCAGTGGGTCAACCTGTCGGCGAAGCGGCCGTTCGCAAAAGCCCTGAAATCCGATCTTACGGAGACCTTCTTCCCCGACAACCCATTCGGCGGGCTCGGCGACCTCCCGGCCGGCGCCCGGGTCTTCAGAGTGCTCCAGTACTTTGTCCCGATCCTCGAATGGGGCCCCAAGTACACCCTCTCCAATTTCCGCTACGACCTCCTCGCCGGCGTCACCATCGCCAGCCTCGCCATCCCCCAGGGCATCAGCTACGCCCGCCTCGCCAACCTCCCGCCGATCATCGGCCTCTGTAAGTCACGCTATTGAAATGCCGCCATATATATGATACTGCACACGTAGGGCGCGTCCTATAGAAAACTTTGACAATAACAAAGTAATAATTAATAACATACATACGGATTCGAAATGATTGTTGTAATAGATTCGAGTTTCGTGCCGCCGCTGATCTACGCGGTGTTCGGAAGCTCTAAGAACCTGGCGGTGGGGACGGTGGCGGCGGCGTCGCTGCTCCTCGCGTCGATCATCGGCGCGGACGTGCCCGCGGCGGAGGACCCGCAGCTGTACCTCAACACGTTCTACACCGCGGCGTTCTTCACCGGAGTTATGCAAGCCGTGTTAGGGATCTTCAGGTGGGTCATGAACATATTTAATTTAATTAGCACAGGTAATTAATTAACTTAATCACAATTATAATTTTAGAAATAAACTTAACTGTAAATATGAATCAGCTAAGATTCAAACTTGAAATCTCAGAATATATATCAACTATTAATTAAATCCTTTACCCTTTCACAATCATAATTATAATTATTACTTATTTTATTATAATTGAAGGTTAGGGATATTGGTGGATTTTTTATCCCGTTCGACGATAACGGGATTTATGGGAGGGACAGCGACGATAATAATTTTGCAGCAGTTGAAGGGGATGCTTGGGATGAAGCATTTCACCACCAAAACGGATTTGGTTTCGGTTATGCACTCCATTTTCTTCTATAGACACGAGGTAAGTTCAATAATTAATAACCCGGGATTTCTCAATTATTAATTTCCTTGCTGGTTATTCTAAATTATATAATGCCTAATTATAATTAACTCATTTTCGGGGGTTAATTTGATATTATTTGTATTTTGGGGTGTTTTGGATAAGTACAAAGTAACTGTTTTAGCGGCGTACGGGGGGCGCTACAACCGTCCAACGTTACCCCTATACACACTACTACTGCTATTAATGGTCATACAAAAGTATAATACCCCGTATCTACCCAAAATAGAAACTTCCTTTATTTGTTATATTATTCATATATTCGTAAATAATAGAAAACTCTTCAAATATCATTCCTGTAATTTTTTACTTGTGGTTTTATTTTTTTCTTTTCGTTACTATTTATGTTAATTTTTTCGTTAAATTAGTGACAAAATTAAAACTGTAAGATATTAAAGTGAAAACTCAGTAAAACACAATGTACTAAAGTAGATGTTCGATAAAGTATACGTGAATTATGTGGAAGTTTTTTGTATATGGTTTAACGAAAAGTTAACGAAGATGCTGATGGAAAGAAAAAGAAAAAATCAATGACCGCGATCCTTGTTGTAGAATTGGTCGCAGTATAGAGTTTGATGATTACGAAATGGGTCCAAATTTTCAATTGGATTATAGTCACACGTCTCTCTCTCTCTCTCTCTCTCTCTCTCTCTCTCTCTCTCTCTCTCTCTATATATATATATATATATATATATATATATATATATACAATATATATATACAAACTTTCAAAAGACAAGACCAACTTTTCAAATGGGTTCTAATCAATCACACGATTCTGCACTATACAAACTTTGAAAAAATTTTGTGCTTTGTTTGGCCCAATTGTAGTTTCCCATATATTTTTCTTTCCTGATAAGAGGTGGTTGAGAAGCCCTTATCTACTTTTTCCTTGATGTTTTTTACAAGTTTTTGCACTTGTTGTTATCATTGAGAGGGAAATTTATTCATGTAGATTTTGAGGAAACTGCGACTAGAGCAATTGATCAGTATTCTCATCACAAAGTCAGATATTGATTTTACGTTACCTTAGAAAAAAGGGTAAATTGCATTGTTACCGTCTGAACTTTTGACAAAGTTTCACTTTACCTCTCGAGCTCCTAAAATAGATATTTAACATTCTAAACTCTAATATTTCATTCATATTATCCCTTCCGTTAGTTTTCCGTCAAGCTCTGTTAACCGAAAACTGACGGAATGGATAAAGCGAATGAAATTTTAGAGTTTAGTATATTAGATGTCCATTTTAGGAGTTTGAGGGGTAAAGTAAAATTTCGCCAAAAGTTCAGGGGGTAACAATGCAATTTACCTGTAGAAAAAAAATATAATAGTTGCAAATGAGCATAAGTATATATTAAAAATTAAAATATATAGGAGGAAGGTTTTTTAGTACGTTTATCGAAATAAATATTAGTTTCACATGTCATAATAATTAAAATAGATATTGAATAATATATATTTGGTACAATTTTAATGGCTTAAGTTTCTAAATTGGAGTGAGTTAATAAAAGTATTTGGTAGAATTAAAGGTTAAGAGAGTTGCGACCCACGGTGCAGGTGCACTTGGTGCATAAGCAGTTTCTCCTGAATCAAAATGCAGCTCTTTGGTGTGAGGCTTCCACGCGGGCCAGTACGGTGTATAATAGCCGTGTCGTAATCTAGAGCAACTTGTGGGGCCCATTGATGTTGGTGTACATTTGTTGATGTTTATGTCAACGCCACGAGTCTTAGATTCTCGGCCCACTTATTGACCCAAGTAGACTAAGTCAACCCTAAAAGAGTTTCTATAAAAGTTGCTAATATACTGCTAATTATTTTATATATATATATATATATATATATATATATAAAATTATATAATTGGTTCATGCATGCGTCCAAAATACTAATTGCAAATCACATTTCTGGTACATGAGAGAGGCTGCATAAGACGTACTCAGATCTGAGTCAAGTTATGAAATAGTTAATGTTGAATCGAGACGACGAACTTGAGCTGAGAATACCTTATTTTGAGATTACCTTGTGAGTTATGAACGTAATACAAAACTATCTGAATTGTTTATTTTCTATTTGCTGTTTCTGATCTCAAAGTCATATTGTTTAAGTGGGTATTTTTTATTTTTAAAATTCAGATGACAACTCAATAATACAAGTAAATAAATAATAAAAAATTAACCTACTATCCGAGTGATCCACACTGAGTTAATGCGCTTCTTATTTGAATTAAATAACCTGTAAAAGGAATGAGATTACACTGATATGTCAAGTGTGAATAATTCCAATTTTAAGTTGTTACTTTAACCTTATTTTTCTCTTTTTTCCCCCCCTTTTTATTTGCAGTGGAGATGGGAAAGCTTCGTTCTTGGGATATGCTTCCTCTTCTTTTTGCTCCTCTCTCGGCACCTGGTAAGTGGGGAATCCAACTCAACACATAAATCTCCTTTTAATATATATAATAATAATCTTTTTCTTTATGTTTAAACCTACCAAATCATCTATATTCCTTTCTATAAAAAAAACTAAATGATTTTGAATCTACCAAGCATATATTAAGCCTCATCTTATATAGTTGAGTTTAAAATGGAAAAATTTAATGGTTTTGGGAATAAATAAATGCAGAAAACAAAGGTG
This sequence comes from Ananas comosus, assembly GCF_001540865.1. Lineage (NCBI taxonomy): Eukaryota > Viridiplantae > Streptophyta > Magnoliopsida > Poales > Bromeliaceae > Ananas > Ananas comosus. The sequence continues at coordinate 12,159,783 of NC_033631.1, read as the reverse complement.
CCAAAGCTATTCTGGGTGTCAGCAATTGCCCCTCTACTGGTTGTTGTAATTGGTGGTATCTTTGCTTATCTTGTGCATGGAGAGGAACATGGGATCCCTATAGTTAAGTATATTCTTATTTGTTATTTCCTTTTTTTTTTCTTTTTTTTTTCTTTTTTTTTTTTTGCCTTTTTGAATGTTTTGGAAGGGTGTACATAGCTCTTAGGCACTTTAGTTGGTGACATTTTACATTTCCACTGGCTACAATGACAATGCAAATGTGGTCCTTGGAACTTTGAAGTGCCATTTACTTTGTCACAAAAAAAAAAACATGGATTTGAGTTGGTGGTTATGTAGAATTTGCAACAGAGCTTAAACATTTAATAGTTACACCTAGAATGTTTCATTTTTGATGTGCCTAGATTAAGGTGACTTTAGGACTAGCTTAAAAGGATCAAACAAATATCTGTGTAGATGATATGTTATTGTGCTATATTGGTCTGAAATTTTTTGTATGATCCTTGTTAATTGAAGCAAACCTAGTTTTGGGCATCAATGTTGATTGTCATGTTATAAATGTTTTCGACAGGTTGGTGATCTGAAGAAAGGGCTTAATCCGATCTCAATTTCTGACTTGAATTTCCAATCTCGCCACCTTACCACTGCCATAAAAGCAGGGCTACTTTCAGGATTCCTAGCTCTCGCGGTAAGAACAGAAATTCGATTGGTTCCTTACTATAATACATTTCTAAGCATTTTTTAAGTTTTTTTTTTGTAATAAAAACTTATGATTACCGCATTATTCAACTATTTCAGGAAGGAATAGCAGTGGGGAGAAGCTTAGCTTTGATGAAAAATGAACAGATAGACGGGAACAAGGAGATGGTAGCTTTCGGGATCATGAACATCGTCGGTTCTTTTACTTCGTGTTATCTCACAACAGGTACTTAATTTGCCAAATTTATTTCCCCGTGAATCGAAAATGGTTCTCTTTCTTCTTAAGCTGTTCGTGTCACTGATGCTCATTCATTTTCAGAATGTAGTCATCTATGTGATTTCCTCTATTACTCATTCAAACAGGCATAGCATTTTTTCAGGTCCCTTTTCGAAGTCGGCTGTGAATTTCCACGCGGGGTGTAAGACCGCGATGTCCAATGTGGTGATGTCGATATGCATAATGATGGTTTTGCTGTTCTTGGCTCCTCTCTTCAAGTACACTCCCTTGGTGGCCCTCGCTGCGATCATTGTTGTCGCCATGATTGGGCTTATCGAAATCAAGGAGTTCCGACGCCTCTTCAAAGTGGACAAGTTCGACTTTTGCATATGCATGGTTGCCTTTCTCGGTGTCGTGCTCTTCTCTATGGTTATCGGTCTCAGTTTTTCGGTAAGGACTAGTCCCTGCTCATAATTTTAAAGTTTAAACTACAAATCTTAGAGGTACAACCAAAGCAGGAGATTTGGGTACATGGTTCGGTTTATTCGATGTCGTATAGTAATCAATTTTGTGTTTCTTTTCGACAGGTAGGTTTGTCGATAATTAGGGCATTGTTATATGTAGCTAGACCTACAACATGCAGGCTCGGAAACATAAGAGGAACGGAATTGTTCCGCGATGCAAAGCAATATCCTGATTCACTTAGTCTCCCAAATATCCTCATCTTGAAACTGGGCTCTCCTATCTACTTTGCAAATGCTGGTTATTTAAGGGAAAGGTAAAAGAAAAAAAGTGCTGTAACTTTGTTCAAAGTTTATTTCTTGTTAAGTTCTTAAATCATCTTTTGTCCCATAAATATGTCAGGATAACAAGATGGTTAGAAGACGAAGAGAGCGTTCGCAAGAAGAATGGAGAAGATATACATCATGTTATTGTTGAAATCGGCGGTAAACTTTGTTTGCTTGTTCCTACTTTTACCTTGACAAAGTTTGAAAATTAATAGCACATGCTTGTACCAAAATTAATCAAATTAATAGCATCTAAAAAGTAATACCAGCATTGTTACTCTTGATTCTGTTTATTAGATTTAAATAGTCCCTCAAATTTTGACCCTATTTTCTCAAAGTCTAAAATTTTAATAATTCAATCCCTGAATTTCATTTGACTTAACATTTTAAGACATGTGGTGTGCAGGTGTGACATCCATCGACAACTCTGGTATTGGGATGCTAAATGAAGTCCACGCAAACCTTGATAGAAGGGGGATCCAGGTAAAAATATACATTCAAAAGTGAAGTGAATCTAAAATGGTGTTAAAACAATATATATATATATATATATATATATATGTATATTTATTTACGCAAACTAGTAAAACTTCTTTGTATATGCAGATGGCTTTAGTGAATCCTAGGCTAGAGGTCGCAGATAAGTTAATGTCATCCGGGTTCATCGAACTAGTCGGACAGGATTGGGTTTTCCTCTCTGTTAATGATGCAGTAACAGCGTGCCGGTTTAATCTCCAAGAATCAAGAAACAAGGAGGATCGAGCATAGATCAAAATCATAAGAGGTTTGTTAGTGTGGATCAGAGCACATTTGGGTGGGGCACATCTCATTCTAAGTTGAGAAGATATCTTCAGGTTATCTCACCACAATAATTTGAAAGAAAACAATTGCGAACTTAAGAAGCCATAACGGAGATATCGGTTTCTGCAACAACAGTTCAGCTTCTAATGAGGAGGTATTTTGAGATGGGAGATTTGGGCTGAAAGGGTATTATTGCTCCTCGGACGTAATTCGATCATATTCGAGAATATTTATCGATTTGGAAATTGTTGGATTCAAGTGCAAAATCTCCATCAATTGTGCCATTGTTTTTTTTCACGTCATTGAACTGTACCTACCTTTGAAGGCAAAGATAAGAGAGCTGTAACATTGCTTTATCACCACATGCAGAAGATGATTTCTGCTGTGAAATGAAGTGCTTTTCCTTCTTTATTTTGTGTATCTAGTGATTGTGTGACTCAGGTCATGTTGGACTCGGACTTATATATACTGTTCCACAGAGTCCACGCATAGATCCGGTCCGAAATATACTCGGCTTTGCTTTTCGGGCCCAATAACGTGGAACTGCAACACATATTGTACCTTAAATCAGTATCAGTTTATAGGCCGGGTCCAAATTCTTTTCAGCTTTGGATTTTCAGGCCCAAGAACGTGACGGTCCAAAACTCTGGCCCAAGGCATTCAAAGAAAAAAAATGAAAAAAATAAAAAAAATAACTAGCAAATTTCATGTGGATTATAATCAAATTGAGATTTGTCCATTGAGAGACTACAGAAACAATGTCATTATTAGCTAACAATAGTCTTTAGACACAGAAAATTCTATTGCAAGGCGGCGCCGAAGCATTTGCGATCACACACTCAAACTACATATTGAACTTGATATGATTCTTTGAACTTTTGGCCCAGATTGTTGAGTCGGCACCTGCGTCAAAGCACAAGAGCCATAAATTATCAGAATAAGAAAGAATACTGGCGAAAATAATGGGAGTTTATAAGCTGGAGGTAGCAACAATCCACTCTACATATGATGCCACCAAGTTCAATGCTCAGAAAACAAAAGGAGAAATATCCTGATGTAGTGAATGAATTACTTCTAACCACAATCAAAAAGTTGAGAAGCTCAGTTTTTGGTAAAAAGCAGGCAGATTCAGAAAATGAAAAAAAAAAGCAGCGAATGACTTGATTAACTAAAACATATGTTTGTTTAGATTGCAGAAGTAGGCTTCAATACGGCATCTTACTAAGTTTTCATTAGTAAAACCATGTCCGAGTCAGTAATGACAATTAGGGAAGGGGTGCCTCCAATTCCAGTGCCTGTGTTCAGTGTTGATTTTTGCTTCTTTTCTAAGCCATGATTTCCACACCTGCGACAGAAAGACAAATTAGAGTACCGCATTACTACTACTGCAGAGTCTAAGAATTTGCGAGTACATGCCACACCCAACTCATGTATGAGCTATACAACCAATCCAACCGAAACATATGGAATCTAATGGAGTGACGGTGCACTATCTATATACAGAATTTAGGAGGAAGATATTTGTCGATTGCATTTCTGTATATTTGGTGTCCCTACATCTTTTATGTGAATAGCTCAGGTAACCGGTAATTCCATTTAGCAGTTTAGTTGCATTTGATAAGAATTGCAAAACAGGAAGTGTGTTTTCTACCCCGAAAGAAAAAAGAGCCATTACAAAGATACAATTAGAGCATTTATAGAGCAACATCAGCATTTAAAAATAGTAGATTGTCTATCTTAGAATACCATTAACTTAGCCAATGTCGGTTGTGCTTGGTTGCTTGCAGCAGCTTCTCAGAAGCCATTTGTCTGCTATAAATTGAAAGACCTCTACGTGCCACAGCTTCAATGCTGCATCCGCGCCTGAAAGAAACATAGATCCAGTTGTGAAACAAAGGAGTTGTAGCACTTAATCAACAGTTAGACTATTTCGCACTTGCTTGGGTTTGCTTTTGTTGACCAATTCCAATCAAATTTAGCCTGCCAAGGATGAATAACCGCCAAAACATAGGAGTTTCCAGAACTCCTTTTCTCAATTCACAAGTATGCACGCCATTCCCTCTTTTATCCATGACAAACTACAGTGTTCTCCTTTCTTTTCCTGTCCTATATACCATCTATTCATCTTCATAAGGGACACGCAAAGTCGTCTTTCGCTCTAGATTCAGTGTATCTTCTTCTTAAAGAGCAGAGATAGACTTAAGCATTTGATCAGACATGGCCTTTCTCACCTTCCTGCTGGCATTTATTCTCAACGGCCTTTATGCCTTCCTGCTGTTTATTGTCATCAAGCAAGCCCGCATAGTGATACTCCATAAAGTGCCCGTATTGCTTGACTTTGGAACAACTTCTCAACTTCCAAAAGCCTGCAGCTAGGTGTTTGATAAACAAAAAGTCTAAAGCTTTTTGCTATGACATAACGCTGAAACCAGCTTAGAGATCCCAAATGCAGGACTCCATTTTGAAGCTTTTGCTTCTGGTGTGGCAGGAAACTCCTAGGGGATTTTAATGAAAAAAGTTGTCAATGCTTGTTCAAATACCACAACTCAAACAGCAGTCACTGCAGAACCCCTGACCGAACTAAACAAGCCCTTATTTCTATAGTCTGATCTCTTCAAAATCTTCAAACTGTTAATTTTCTCGAACATCTTAAGATAGCTATCACCAAAGAAGACAACTAAAAGAATTTGATCTGAAATGACACTATCCTCCTGCATAATGTTGAAGAAATTAACAGATGCACGCTCATTTCCTGCACATTCCAAACCAGTAGAGTTTTTGAGAACGACTTCTTTAGCTAATATCTTGTCAAAGACATTATTCTCTTCAATCATACAGTCGTCATTTACTTTATTCATTATGTTCACCACTGACGAATTAAACTTGAGATTCCTTCGAATCACAGTCACAGGTAGAAATGTTTCGAAGATCTTTGAAGTGACACTTGAATTATGGTTTGTGATATCTTCATTGCAACCATGATTTTGTTCCACTTCCTGCAATGTAAATAGTCCAAACGCTTTGAGGTTGTTTTCTGTTTCCTCAGCTTGAGAAAATTCATTATCTATTAAATCACAAACTTGATCATCTTTCATTGACAGCTCTTCTGAAGTTTCTAGTGCTTCGTCCCTAACTGCTGATTTTGCATACATTCCCACCAGCGCATTATCGATGTAGACATCTGAAACCATACCCATCTTTATAATAGAAGCATGTACTTGTTTTCCAAGATCAATAGCTGATAAATCAGCACAACCCCTTAATAGTCTAGCAAAAGCTACTGGGTTAGCTCGCAAGCCACTTTGTTGCATCCTAGAGAACAGTTGGAGAGCTTCGCTGCTACATCTGTTCTGTATATAACCTAACATTAACATTGCATATGAGTTTGTGTTGCAACTTTTCATGCTGTAGAAAAATTTACAAGCATTAGCGAGGCATCCACATTTCATATAGAGGTTTATAATAGCATTCCCAACTATAACATCTGAAGATTCAAAACCACTCTTAGCCACACAGCAGTGAATCTGCTCACCAGCCTCCTTTGCCCTTACATCAGCACAAGCATTGAGAGCAGTAGAATAAGTGAACTGGTCAGGAACAAGACCAGACTGGCACTCCCTGAAGAAAAGCAGAACGGCCTTTTCTGGCTGAGAATTCCAGCAATACCCAGAAAGCATTATATTCTTCAAGACTATATTCTGTGGTGATAACGAGCAAGAGAACAACTTAGCAGCGACCTCAATGAACCCGCATTTTGCGTACATGTGAAGTAAAGATGCTGTGATAAAATCAGAGAATGCTAATCCAAGTATAATGACCAATGAATGAATCTGTTTGCCTTTACTTATATCTTGTAGTCCAGTGCAAGTATTGATGATAGTAGCTAGACAATATTGGTCTAACTGTATTCCAGTTTTTCTGAAAGCTCTTAAAGTATCAAGTGCTTTTCCAAATTGAAGATTCTGAACATAACCTGCCATTATTGTCGTCCATGAAATGGCATCATTTGCTGGCATCTCTCTAAAAATTTCACCAGCATCCGTCATCTCCCCAATTTTGGAGTACAAAGAGATTAAAGTGTTGCCGACCGAAAGATAAGAGAATTGCCTGGCTTTAAATACGCGAGCATGGAGCTGCATAATCTCCCCTTTTGAAAGGCACAGATTAAGCACTGCAACAGAATCCCCTTCCCTTAAATTAGGATCCAATGAAAGAAGGGCTTCTGCAAGTTTTACAGCTTCTTCCCTGTAGCCGTGTAAATGGTAACCTGAGATAACTAAAGAATACAAGGATGTTTCAGGCCTTTTGACCAAACTGAAAAGCTTTCCCATATATTCTACTTCACCTACATTGGTTAGTAATTTTACCAGCTCGGCAACAACAAAACTATCAGTGCTCAATCCAACCTTAATAGCGTAAACATGAAGATTTTTGCAGAACTCAAACATCTCAAGAACAGCAGCAATGTTTGCAACTATTCTCAATGTGACCAAGTCCATGAATAACCCAACACGGCACATATCCCGACAAAGTTTGGCACCCTCAATGAAATATCCATTCTGAACAAAACCTGAAATCATCGCATTCCAAGCAACTGGACTCTTAATGGGAATTTCATAGAACAACTTGAGAGCGCTTTCCACATCTCCACATTTAGCGTACATATCAACAAACCCAACCTCTACAAATCTATCAACAAATAGTCCAGATTTAATGACTATCCCACGAACTAGGAGGCCCAGTTCTAAAATTCTGGATCCCCCACACGCCTTTAAAACAGAGGATATAACAAAACGATTCGGCTTCAAACTGCCACTACACATTCTCCTGAAGATCAGAAATGCTTCCAAATCAAACCCATGATTAACAAAACCTGAAATCAAAGTACACCATGATATCAAATCTCTCTCCGGCATTTCATCGAACAGTTTGTCACAACCAACCAAGGTCCCAGCTTTGGCGTACATATCCAACAACACATTCGATACAAGTAAATCCGAATTGAATCCGCGCTTGATCACATGCGCGTGAACTAAACTACCCATGAAAGAATCCCTGGATCTGATGCATTTCCTAAGCATGCGCACGTAGAGGCGAACCTCGGAGGTGGGGAAGATGAGGTGAAAGGGGCCCAAAATCTCCAAAACCTCGGCCATGGTGCCACAACTCGAGTTGGGTTTCCTGGATTCGCTGTGTTTGTTGAGATTGAGAGAGGTTATGGCTCTAAAACGGATAATTCGAGTGGGTTTGAGGTGGGAGGAGAAGGATGCGAGTGTGGAGCTAAAGGAGGTGGCACGGAGAAGAGATCTTAACATAACAATGGAGGCGGGTTAGGAGATGCGATCGACTAGGGTTTCGTGGAGGAGATGGAGATAAGCATCCTGAGCGAGGGGAAGGAAAGAGGGCGCGGCGCGAGCGAGGCTCAAAAATGCGATGGAAAAGAGACTCCTTTTCTCCTCCGCGGTCGCTTCGTTGTTACCATAGTTTTCTTTTGGTTAAAATTTTCGCATAACCCCCTCAACAATAGAATATTTGCGAACGTGCCTTATTATATTTATTATTATAATATTATTTTTCCTATTCAGCTGTGCTCCAAAACTACAGCTCTCTCTATTATTCCACTTCTTCAAGGTCTCCGATTCCTCCTCTCTCCCATTTCTCTCCGATTCCTCCTCTCTCCCATTTCGCTCCTTCGGAGTCACCGTTCTCGATTCTCAAAACCCTAGAGTAGCTTCGTACTCCACCTACCTGTCTCGATCGACGGGGTAGAACCCGTCTCTGGTTGAATTCTCAGGTTGGTGTTGCAATCCCTGCTTCGGAATTGGATTAGGGTTTGGGTTTCGTGAACCAATCGATGGCCGTCGAGGAAGAGGAGGTGGAGTACGAGAGCGACCCCGAGGACGCGCGGCTTCCGTCGATGCGGCGCCGGGAGGCGAGCGACGACGAGGACGGCGCGGGAACGGACGGTGGGGAGGTGGCGCGGAAGGATCCGAGAGCTGGGATTGTATCTGAGGGGGAATCCGATGGGCAAGGGGAAGCGGAGGTGTACGAGGATGAGGACGACTTGGAGGAGGAGGAATTGGAGCTAGTAATGGAGGGGGACGAAGAAGAAGCTGAGCACGAAGAATGTGTCGGTGTCGGTGTCGGTGTCGTTGTCGGTGTCGGTGTTGAAGGAAGGGTTCACGTTAATGTGCGAGAGGGTTTGGAATTGGTAGGGGAGAGCTCAGATGGGAAACAGTTTGGTGATCGAGGCAACGACCAGGTGGAAGAGGAGAAGGAGAATGAGCCTTATGATGTGCCCACTCCACTAGTGGAGCATTCTACATGCATGATGATCGATTTCAAGCGAAGGGTAGGGGGCGGCATTGGTGAGTTCCTCCGAGTTTTGCAGCTTTTGATTTGATTTTTCCCTCTTTGCAAATCTTTTTATGTAGTATGTATTGTTGAAGCTTGTGCTTTAGTCTTTGAGCTGCAGCGAGGTGATGATGGAAAACTCAATTGCTTTATCACATTCTTCGGTGCTATAGCATTGTTATCATACTCTTCATACTTATATGATCAAACAGCAATAAGCATTAGTTCAAATTGGTTTTGATTGAAGAAGCTTCTTTGTGCAATGAGTCTCCTTAAATTTATGTATCCTTGTGATGTGAGCCTCAAAGCATTCGTGGAGAGATCGGGGTTGTTAAATTGCATCATTTATTAGATTTTTCGCACAATTATGTTGGGGAATAACAGAGGTCAGAGGAAATACTTGACTTATCCACTTTACTCTGCTTGACATAGTAAAGGAAAATAAAAGAAAAAGAACAGGGATAGTTGCTATTTTGAAAGCAAATTCTCTCGGAATGACCTACATCGTGTAATGACCCTCTTTTCCTCTCACTTATACCAGGAGAATGTTTGTTGAACAGAAACTACGGGATTTGGAAGATGAACATGCTTGGGTTCATGATAGGTTTGAAGAGATGAATTTGTAGGATCCTCATTGTGATGAAGTGAGCTCCTTAATTGGTTTTCTCTTCAAACATTTGATATGCCCTTTTCAAATTACCTTCCTGTTTGGCTTCTTTAAAGCAGTCAGATCATTTCTATTTACTAGGAAAGGCGAAGGTCGAAAGATCGGTTTAGAGGCCGAGGCAGCAGCAGAACACATGGTACTGGTGATGGGTATTTCAGAGGCAGAAGCAGATCTCGCAGTTACTATAACGATGGCAACGGTCAAAACTGTGCTTCGAAAACTGTGAGGGGTAGAGGTCCCAGGCATTACTAACCTCTAGCAAAAAAGAACCCTAAGATTCCTGCAGCTCAACACAAGCAGTGAGTTGGCTATAATTTCTTGGTAATAATGTACTAACCTTATCTGAATTATAGCTTAGTTTGAAATGGGTACATGAACATCAGAAAAAAAATTGATTGCACTTTCTAACCACTTGTTATGTTTTGTTTTAGAAATTCTGTCAGATTCTACTTTCCTTAGAAAGACTGCACAAAGTAGAAACACCAACAGGGCTCCTTCACCTTCCGTGCAGTTGAATGATTCCTTGCAGAGAGGGAAAGCAATTGTTGATTCAGTTTGTCACAGTAGTTTATACGTAGATGATTCTCTCTGACCAGCTGGTGTGAAAAATATGGCTGGCTTACTACTGTATTCTTCAGCGCTTACTTTATCGTCAATCTGTGGTGGTCAATCTTCTTTGAATTTAAGGGTTCAAGGGAGAGGTGTTAGCATTGGAGGGTCTCCTAACAGTAAAGCACTGCAAAGTCAAGTCCCAATTGTTCGGCAGAGACCAGTCCAACCACCCATTCAGCTTGCATCACGAAAGTCTGCCCAGCAGTTTAGTCAGCAATCTAATGGTGGAAATCAGATGTCATCTCCTACAAAACCTTTCTCAACAAGTTTGGTTGAAGATGAAGAAGCTGACCCACTTACAGGGTCAGATAAATTGAAGACTCCTTTGGCTGGAAAGGGAAAAATTAGCAGCCAAGGAACTGGAAGGGGCTCTTTCCTACACAGTGGAGCTCAGTTTATTGGTGATCAAGGATTCCCTGGAACTCCAGCCTCCTGCCAGGTTTTTCTAGATGCTTGTTGGAAGCTTCCTGTAACTTTACCTTCTTTGAAGACACTACTGTGTGGAGAACCTATATGGGGATGTACTCGGTAGTTATTCCAGTTTCTTTTGGTTGTCTTCTGGTGTTACAGTTTTGCAGTTTAGTGGTCAGCATCATGGTGTTCCTACTGTTGGTATGGCCCTGCCAGGATATGTTGCTCAACCTCAGCTTGGTTTTGGCAATTCTGAAATGACTTGGTAATGAATCAGTTCTCCTTTTTCTCCTAGACTCACGACTTCTATATTTGGAAAATTGAAATTCTAGAGATTAAGATAACAGCGACAATTTAGGCTACTTATAATACATGCTTTCAATAACCGCATTATAAGTTTCTTTTTCTGCCAATTTTGAAGTTAGGTTGCCAGTATTAGCAGGAGCAGCTGGGGCTCTAAGAGCTTCTTATTGTCCGCCATACATAGCTCTTGACGGTAGCTGCTACACGCGATCTTCAGGACAAACATCCTCATCTGTTTCTTCCAGGTAAATTTTCTAATGTTTATATAGCTTGCTGTTATTTTTTCCTCTACATTTAATTACTTTTCTTTTCTTTCTTCAGTCAATCTAGCTATGTTTATTGGGTTTTCCAGAAAATGAATTTATAATATCTTTTTGCTTAAATTAGGTCTTTGGCGCCTTCTCAAAATTTGCAATTTTTTTTATTTGGCTTCTCGTCCTTTGAGGAAGGTTTTTTTTTTTTCTTTTATTAATGTGTTTGACATGCTCTACTGTTGAACCTGACCGTAATTTGTTGTCACTGTAGGGAAACTAGTGCAACCAAAGCTACTGGATTATTGAAGTCCCTGGAAAGACCTGGTAAACACCACACGCCTATTTAAATTGCATGTTCTGATGAGTTGATAAAAAATTTAATTTGTAGCTGTGTCTGTTATCATCTGTATTTAGTAACTATCTGTTTGTTCGTTGTTTATATTTCAGATGCTGCTGACGGCAGAACAAACCTCGTAGGTTAGTAATGAACTAATGATCCTCAGCGATATCAAGTTGAATACTTTTAATCTTTCTAACTTTTGCACCATATGGTGTCTCAGCTTGCATCTTTTGTTTCCTTATCTATGTTCTCCTAATAATTCACCAGATACTCAGAAATAAACTTTGGTCAGCGAAATATGGATATAAAATGAGCATGTCTCAATGAGCAGATTAAGGTAAGTGCACCACCATATTTATTTCTGTTTAATCGTATCTGTTTGCATCGTTTTTCTTCATTCCTATTATGTGCAGGCTGTTTCCCATGGCATGCCCTTCGTGACCTTCAGCATCTAATCTGGAGCGCTTTGGGCTTATTAGTGTCCCTCGATATGATAGGTATATACTTGTACATTGTCATCATACTTTTGCAGGTCTGTATCACAATTCTTGGTTTCCACAATGGGCCTTTGAACTGAGACACATCGGCTTTTAGCACAAGCAACAATCTAATTACCTTATCAATTGTTTTCGCCTTTAGATTACTCACTCAAATAGTTTTCTATATCAATCTGATTGCTCTTAATTGTGACTTTTGCTGGTATAATAACACCTGTTCTTGCTGTTCAGTCATGTGAGGAGACAATTTACGCAGCTGGGCTGGCACATTTTCTTGTTTGAGAGCTATGGTGAGACAATTACTAGTTATCCTGTACGGCGGGATGTTGGTTACCTAATTTTAAAAATGAACACTGATTGAGCGGAGTTATGAATTTGCAGATAGTGCTTCATGGCAGTGGCGGTGGTGGTGGAGCTTGTGAGCCGTGGTTGCCATGTTCCGTTTCGAGATAAAGAGGGTGGGTTGATGGTTTGTTTGTTTGTTTGTTTTTTTTTTTTTTTTTTTTTTTGAGAGAGAGAAAGGTAGCATGCTACCCGCTTCGTTTATTTCATTTAGAAATAAATTTAGCTGGAAATGTGAATCAACTAGAATTCGAACTTAGGTCTCGGGTACCAACCACCAAGTCTTTTTGCCACTTGCGCTGGGGATGGTATTGGTAGGTGATGGTTTTTCTTTGTTGTGTTACTTTTCCAAGTAGTTTGCCGTGGTGGTTATGGAACTGCTAGGAGTTTGTAGGAATAAATCTTCCGTAGTAATATTCTTGCAGAAAAATTTTTACTAGAAAGTCTAGTTTAAAAAAAAGCTTCGGTGCTCAAACGGCTGGAGTTTTATTTGAAAACTTTTTGGTTTTAACTTTACTGAAAAGCTCTTTTTTTATTTTGTTTTTCTGTGTGAGAGAGAGATAGTAACTTGCTCGTCTTGCTTATTTTTTTTTAAAATAAATTTAACTAAAAATGTGAAGTAACTAGACTTTGAATTGGAAATTCAAAGTCTAGTTTTGATCGTCTTGCTTATTTGTCTATTGTATTTTTTGTCACATATAATGCAATTTTTTTGTAATACTAGACTGAGCCTTAACAGTAAGGATGCTTACCGACGCAGTTTCACGGGGTCGAACCTCAAATCGATTCACGTGAAGCTAAGCTAATAAGCCATCAAAAAGAGAAGAAAACAAAGTGAACTGTTAAGTCAAACTTGCCATCTTCGCCAGATGCTTGTGATATTCAATATGCACCGGATGATTTCTGTCACACGGGCACCCGCTTCTTTCACAAACACGCGCACATTTTTTATTTTTTTTAAAAAAAAACTACCCACCAATAAGTATCAATATTGACACGCACGCAGACCCTACTTCCAGTTTCTAGCAGAAATAATTGAAAATAAGAATAAAAAAAACTAGATTAGACTTATTTATTGAACGATACGAAACCATTTAAAGATATGTACTACTTGAAAGTTGTAAAAAAAAAAGAAAAAAAGAAGCAAAATGCAAGACCCCACATTTTGTCCTCGTGCTTAACATATCGAAGACAAAGGATGCTCGTATGTGTGCTGTCCACAGTGCTCGCGCAAGTTGCTCCAGGTCACATTCTCCTTCAGTGGCCCTCCCATGGCTTCTCCATCACTGCCCAGTGGCCACACCCGCTGTATCCCCTCCCCTCCCTTCTCTGCCCATCCATTAATGCATCCCCCCGACCCCTAAACTGATTTGTCAACTGCGCGTGCTCGTCGGGCTCGTACCCGAAACATTTAATTTCTCTACTCCAGTAAGCATCATCCAGACGTACGCTACAAACAAAAGGAGTTCGAAATTTTGACTGCGGTAAATATTGCTCAATTAGGAGATTATCTGAGAGGAAACATGCATGTTGGAGGTAATCTGGCCGGCGCGTGCTCATACGCATGATAGAAATCATAGAATAGGTAACAGAAGAGTTACGATATTTGAATTCAGGCTTATGAGTGACTCTAATACCATACTATTTAGAAGCAAGAACTAGAAAGGAAAAAATATCTAGAAGACAAAGTTATTAGTTAGCAAAGTTAATTATCAGTACATGGTTTTTTTTTTTTTTGTTTTTTCGAGTACTTAATTAGTACTCTCGCAACTATAACATATATTTGTCCTCTTGAGGAAAGGAATAGTACTGTAGTACCAACCCCAGCATTTCCAGGATGTATTTGTTCGCCAATATGTGCACGTTAATTAGATGCATCCCTTAGGTGTTCATCATCATTGTGTAACGTGGCAAGCACTTTTCTGGTGTGCGTTTTGGAACAACAGTCTCATCTAGCAGTGGTACCTGGAACAATGCACCAAACCATTGAAAAATCCCTTAACATGTGTGGTGATTTGAATAAACCATATATATATATATATAGAACTAGGTTGGAATATCATTAATAACACCAATAACTTCATGCTGTCGATAGTATCCCAGCCAGACTCTCTATAAATTTTATATATATATATATTGTTGCATTATGCTTCCTTGCATGGAAAAGTTGAAGTTAACTAATGACCCACTCACAAAGCATGGCCTACAATGAGTGTGTTGATTATGTCACTAAACTTTGTGTGCCACAGCTGCATGCATGTACGCATACCCCTATGAAGTAGACTTATAATTATTATATTTTCTGTATGCTTTGTCATTGTTCAAATACAAATGTTATGATGTTGCTTTGTAACAAAAAATTATCTTCGTGGCTCGGTGGTCTAGAACAAATTATTGTTGTCTAAATTGTGAGCCTGTCAATTTGATGTGACGTAACAATATTTGTTTGTTACCAATCAATTAATAATTAATACGGTGTTGTACCATCATATAATGGTCATGATGTACAATAAGCTAAGGCCGGGTCACTATGCACTTCTAGCTTACGTACTATTCATAACAATATTAATAGAGCCCTATATACCTACTCTTCTAAGAAACGAAAAAAAAGGGAAAAAAAAATCAATATGTTCAGTACACCAAAGCAGGAAATTGTGGCATAACCATGTTACTTTTATTTCTCTACAGGTAGAAATACAAACAAGTAGCTAGAAATTAGTATTGGTAAAAACTTTCGAAGGTGGTGGTCAATGTTAATACGGCAAAATATATTGGACTCAATGTATTTGATCTGTCACTAATAATTTATACTTTAGTAGTATTTTGATCAATTTGTTGTTCCATTCTTTTTCCTTAATTGATCTCCTGCTTCATATGTGAAACTCCAATATAGTACATGTGATTAATTTTACACCAACAGAAATTACAAAAAAAAGAAAAAGAA
This sequence comes from Ananas comosus, assembly GCF_001540865.1. NCBI lineage: Eukaryota > Viridiplantae > Streptophyta > Magnoliopsida > Poales > Bromeliaceae > Ananas > Ananas comosus. The sequence continues at coordinate 12,144,557 of NC_033631.1, read as the reverse complement.
AATCCAACTTATGCATCTTTAACTGATCATACCTCTACATATGATTAATGCATCATTTATCCTCGTTTTAATCCCCTTCACTCTTATCCAAACCCACCCTATGTAAGCATGTTCAAGTGGTCTAACCACCCACATGACATGCATGAAGCCAAAAAACACCAAATCTTAGCCATTTGGTAGATCTAATATATAGTTCAACTAGATGGCTTACTAATTAATTTCATGGCATTTTAAATAAATACTCATTCCCCAGTACCCCACCCTCTCCTCCCTTAATATTACCCTTAAAACCTCATCACATGGGGAGCTCACCAACTTGTCCTTGTCAACTAAACTTTGACTCCTAGCACACTTGCCTTAGAATTAGGAAAGAAAATAACTATTTCCTGGGAGGGTGCATGGTCACATGAAGCTAAGCCATATCATAAAGTTGTTATGTACCCTATTTTGGGTAATTGAACCACTTCTTATTAAAGTTGCATCTTAAGTCCATTTTAGGTGCACCACTCCCTCACCACTTCTTTCTCTTCTTACTCATGTAGATTGAAACCTCTCCTTATATGCTTCATGGGTATCAAGAGATCTTTCTCTAGCTACTTTTAGGTTTTGTTAGGTTCTTTCCTTTTTTCTTTCCTTTTAAGAGAGAGAGAAAGAGTGTGTGGTACATGATCTTTTTAGTGTTGTGCGTGTGTATAATAGTAGTGCTATAAACACCAAATGGGAAAGAGACTAGGTTTAGATAGGGTCTTGGAATGTTTCTCTCTTTCAATGTCTCCAAATTCCTGTGTGTGTGTTCATGCTGTGGAAGAAGGAGAAGAGGAGTATGCTGAGAAAAAGGCTTTGTTGAAAAGCCATTTTGACCAGATGCTAAAGCTTAAAGACATAGTTGATGGAACAAAGACACTTGCTTTTCATCTTGAACCCAAGGTAAATTAATTAGTTTTCTCTACTTTGTTATGCTTAGAATGTATAGCTACAACCAATTAAATGATACTATAGGTTTTTGTGCTATTTTTTACTATTTCATTGATGAAGTGTTTGCTACTATTTATTTAATAATGTAGACTGTGGTTTTGAGGGTGTCTATGCATTGCAATGGCTGTGCAAGGAAAGTTCAGAAGCACATTTCAAAGATGGAAGGTATGAGCAAGCTTTAATTAATTATCCTTGTTTTAATTTCCTCTGAAGCAATTTTCTCTTTATATAATTTTAAGTGTTCTTTTGTGTTAAAACTTTGGTTTAGATTCCTCTCAAAAAAAAAAAAAAAAAAAAAAACTTTGGTTTAGATAACTAATTTTAGTTGCTTAATTATTGGGTTGCTCTAAAAACAAATGAACAATTTCGAATCAGCAGTGGGTATAGCCTATATTGCAAAAATTATCAAGAGTTTACTGTTGAAACAAGGTGGCTTTGGTAACTCATATGTTTCTTCTAATTAAATTAATTAGGAAGGAATTCCAAACTGATAAAACCTTACATATAAAAACAGTTGCTAGAACTGTTCATCCATATTAATTGGGACAGAATATTAGTAGTTCTTCAAAAGCAATAATATTAACAAAATAAGCTTAATTCAGGTATGAATGCATGAGACTCAATAATTCTCACTTCCTTTTGTTGTTTTTCTTTTTCTGTTTTTTTGGTTTTTTGTTGTAAAGCAATTTATATTATCAAGTGCTACGTTTTCGCGGGAATCTAAAGCAGATCAAAAGTCTAGTCAAACAGACCCTTAATGGAATTATAGGCAAATGCTTTGGCCTTTTTACGTTAATATTCTACCCCAGTATAAATCAATTTTCACATGTTTAACAATGTTGTGAGAAAAAATGCTGTAGCACATGGATATATATAAGTATCTTCTACATGCTTTTTGGTAAACTTTCTATTTTACTTGGTTTCTAATGTAGTTTCTATCCATTTGTATAATTGCATGTCTGAAACAACTATGTAAAATATATAGTCTGTCTCTGCCTTCATATTAAGCAAATATAATGTCACATCCAAATTGGTCTTCAGAAATAAAACCAGATACATTTGTAATTTAGCCAAGAAGCTATATTGATTGGCATGAGATCTTATTTTAATACAACATATATATGGATCTTAATTAATTCCCTAAGGAAAAAAGAATTAATCATCTCTTACCTAGATAATGTCACATGGATATAGAGTATTAAATACCATTGGAATAAATGCAGTAAATTAATAATATATAGATATATATATATAGAAGCAATTAGACTATTTTAAGTATAGGGAATGGAGAAGTAAGCTCCTTGAATCAGTGGTAGTATGAACATGTGTGGGCCTATTCTGGACCTTTGGCAACTCCCACATTTTTATCCAAGAAATATATTGTAGGAGATACAGTCAGCATCTTTTGCACTTATAACCCTATGAATATGCAAAAGTGCATAATATTTCTGCGGAGCTGGTATTTGTATGCGTGTGCTTGAAAACCTTTATAATCTACGCACATGCGTGTACGAGGATTTCTATGCAAAAAGTGTTTTGCCTAGCTACCTTTTGGCAGGATATGTGTTCAAATAATGAAGTTTTATGGGCAGCACATGAATACCAATTTTGCAGAAATATACGCATAATTTTACATACTTGTAGAGAGCTAGAGATGCATGCAAAATAGGGCAAAGTAAATAGCATATATATATATATATATATATATATATATATAGAGTGAGGCTACTATGCTGTCGGAAGCATGGAGTCTTCCGTGCTTCCAGCTTATTTTCGATGTTGCGACTTTCGAATCGTCGATCGGCTCCGTTAAACTTGATCTAAAGTATTTGGAGTACCTAGAAAATAAATTTTATTATTTTTCGATATCATTTGTCCAGTGATCGAATGGGCTCAAAATCAACAAATTTCAATAGCCGTAGTGAGCAGTTTGCAAGTTTAACGGTGTAGAAATATCCAAATCACGTGAAATTTTGATAGAAAATTCTTTACACTATATAAAACAAGATCAATATCTTTGATTTAAAATTTTAATGTTATATTATTACATTTTGTAAGATTTTTATTTTCAGCCGTTGATTTTGAGCCCCTTCGTTCACTAGGCAAGTGATATCGAAAAATAATAAAATTTATTTTCTAGGTACTCCAAATACTCTAGATCAAGTTTAACGGAGCCGGTCGACGATTCGAAAGTCGTAATATCGAAAACGAGCTGGAAGCACGGAAGGCTCCATACTTCCGATAGCATAGTAGCCTCACTCTATATATATATATATATATATATATATATATATATATAATAAAATCTCTCTCCTATCACTAATTAACAATATTTCTTGAACTCTAGGAGTGACATCATTTGAAGTAGACTTGGAGAACAAGAAGGTGGTTGTGATGGGAGACATCACCCCATTTGAAGTTCTTGAGAGCATCTCAAAGGTGAAATTTGCGGAGATTTGGGTAGCCCCTTAAATCATCTATAAGAAGAGAATTTAACCTTCAACCATTCAATGATATATCTACTTGTTTTACTTACTATTCAAAAAATGGTCTGCCTTTTCTCTCTCTCTCTCTCTCTCTCTCTCTTAACTTCATGAGAAAGCAATACTTATCCTTATATATGACTATAAAAGTGTTGCATTAATTGTGTTTAATTATGCATCCCCATGTTCTATTATCTCTTATCTCTTATCACTTTGTGCGTTTTGTTGGATATATCACTCCATTTAGTGATCGAGTTACACACTTTGACATCATGTTCCTCTTAATTCACCTTTTTCTCTGGGAAATAGAAAAAGTACACTTGTCTCATCTCTTAATTAATCTACGTATTTTGTTTTTAAATTTCGGGTAAGTAACTGCAATATTATTTGTACAATATTTATTTATGGTACATACTAAATTTCTGCATCATTCGATGCAAGAAGCCCCCATCTCGAAGAAAAATGTAGTCTCCATTAGATATAGAGGGCATCTAGTTTGTCATTAAAATGGGGGACAAATGTCACTGTTAAATAATGTTACACAGAACACGTATATTACATCTTGCCAAAATTAATTTATACTTTTTTAATCTCCTAAGTAGTAAGTATTACACAAAAGAGCAATTAATAAGTAAGAAATGATTTACTATATATTCGTTTAAACGCTCCTGGTCGCGTACATGGTGAAGAGAGTTTAGAACTAGTTTTGAGACAATACTATTCAAAAGATCAATTTTATAATAAAAAATGGCCCAGAATTTATCTTAACAAATAGCAAAAATACTTTGTTGATATTATATTCACCACACAATAATACGAAATAGGAGTCCGGCTACTATACTCTTATGAGTACGATCACCCTCGTACTCATAAGTTGTTTTCGATGATAGAGCTTTCGAGTCGACGATCCACACCGTTAAACGTTATCTAGAGTACTTAAAACGTTTAGAAATCAAATTTTATAATTTTTCGACATCATTTACCTTATGATCAAAAGGTCACAAAATTGACAAATTTTAACGGCTGGTATGAGATATTTGTTAGTTTAACGGTGTAAAAAATCGAAATCGGTTGAATTTTTGATAAAAAATTCTATTCACTATATAGATAAAGATCAATAACTCCGATCTTAAATTGAAGGATCCGATCATCCATTTTCAAGATGTCGTTTGATTTTGGCCGTTCATTTTACACCCTCTTGATGAACTTTCTTATGATTTCGAAAAATTACGAAATTTTTTTTAAAAAAGTTTCAAATACTCTAGATTATATTTAACGGAGTGGATCGTCGATTCGGAATACTCATTATTGAAAACAACTTATGAGAATGAATGGCTCTATACTTATAAGAGTATAGTAGCCCTAGCCTACAAAGTAGTGCATAAATAGGTGGTTTTATGCATTTTTACCTAAGTTTCATAGAAATGTTTGGGCCTAGGCCCACATTAACTTCGGTCTTAGGCCTTGGCCCAACAAATTGCATTGTAAACTACGTTTCTCGATCGTGGCACCCACTAAATAAAATAAACTAAGATAAGATTCAAAAAATTTAAATGTTGTTTTACTTTGCTATCCATTTTAAAATTCAGTTGCCATCTTAAAATTACGCTTAAGATGGTTCTTAACATAACTATGTATCTATCGCACATAATTGAATTCTCTACCAATAACAAATCCTGTTAATATTAGTGGCTACGTATCATTCCATCTTATGTTATAAATGAGTAAAAATCATGATTTAAATCGATAGGTCCAAGATCCAAAATCTAGTTTATATTGAATCATTTTCAATTACATTGATCTTCAAAATAATATGATACAAAAGCTAGTCCCACGCCTCCCACATTCCAAAATTTGCACTCTATTTGCCACACGAAAAATGAAAAACATAAAGCAAAAGAAAAATTACCATATATATCCCCACAAGAGAAGGCTTAAAAAATTGTATTAAAGATCCATTTAGTATTAAGGAATTTTCAATAATATTAGACAAAAAATATATAGAAACACAAATTATATGATAATTGTATTACTGTATTTTTATAGTGCTCTCCTCCTGAAATTCCAAATTGATGCTCTTATTAGGGAGTGTGTGTGGTTTCCGAAAAGCTCTGTAAAATTAATTTTTTATAAATAAAAATTTTATAGAAAATATATTATTTTAGAATTTTTTTCAATAAAAAAATCAGAAAACTAAAAAAATGTAAAAAATTATATTAGATAAGATAAAATAATAATTTTCAGTCAACAAACTATATTTTTGGTATTGAGACACGTGGACATTGGGAGAGTGGCCCTCGTGTTTCGTGAAGTCCCACGTGTCACGATTAGAAAGGAGAACGATGTTGCACGGACATGGGAATAGGGAATAGGCTCGAATCTTTTACGTTGGCATCGCGCAGATGCCGCCGCTTCGTGGGTCGAACCGTCGAAGTCGAACCCGCTTTTGAGTTCGAGTCGTTTTCGTGTTGTGGATCGGCGCCCGCTACCACGACCGATCCAATTTCCAGCTGATATTTGCACGCTCCGTCGCATCCATCGGCCTACGACTTTTGCACGTGAACCCTCGTACTTTAGTTTATTTACAGCGTAGTACCATTCTGGTGTAAAATTTTTTGAAAAAATTGTACCCCAAACATTACTATTTTGGCAAATAAATATTTGGTGAAAACGCACATGATTTGTTTTAAACTGCGGACTATGATTTGGATGCTTAATCTTTTAAATTTTTAATTTTACTATCCATTTGTTTGGAAGTTGGCTTTAAATATTTAGAGGGTGTGAAACAAATCGAAAAAATATTTCTCGAATAAATTACATTTTAAGAGACAAAAAATTATTTTATATTGTGTCTGAGTAGGAGGTCTCGAATTTAAATTCTATCAAATTTTTAGTCACTGCTAAAATATTATTTTTTGACAGCTTAAATTTTCAGATATAATCAATTTTAATAATGCTTATTAATATTGTATGCCAACTCAACTCTCTGCATGAACATGGCACTAGATTACATGGACTCCTTGCTTTATATCATCTGTTATGATTTTACGGATGCTTAAATTATCAGCACGTATTAAGGGCCTGTTCGGCCTAGCTTCTGGATAAGTGATTTCTGTAAAAGTGATTTTGGTTTGGAGAATTGATTTTGGTGAAAAACTGTAGAGCGTTTGGTTGAATTTAGAAAAAAGTGATTTTTCTGAAGTGATTTTCTAAAACTATTTGACAAAAAAATTTTGATGTTTGCATATATTAATATTTTTACTGAATTTTATTTTAAAATANTAAAATTTAAAATTTAAAATTTTGAATTTTGAAATTTAAAATTTGAATTTTAAAATTTCAAAATTTGAGATTTGAAACTTAAATTTTAAATTTTAAATGTAAAGTTTAAATTTTAAATTGAAAAGTTGAGATTTAAAAATTCAAATATGAATTTAAAATTTCAAATTTTAAATTTAATGTTAAATTTGTACTTTGAATCTAAAATAAAAATAAAAGTTAGAATTTGAGTTCAAAATCAGAATCAGTTTTGGAGAAGCAGTTTTTTTCTGTTTATAATTCTGGAGCCTTTAAAATCAGTTTTCTGATTCTAAAAAGCAAAATCAGATTTTCAGAATGTCATTTTCAAACACTCAACTGAGCTCAAAAGTGATTTTGGATTCAAAATCATTTTTGAATAGCTAGGCCAAACATCCCCTAAGACATGGAGAGAAGCAAATGATCGAATAATGTATGTAGGGTTGTCCAAAAAACTATTAATTGTGTAAATTGAGGATATATTTGGGGCAAACTGCAAAATTCAGAGTGACTGGGGTACAGCTTTCGAAAAGTGGAGTACACATATCAAGTGAAGGTTAACGACGTTTACAGCAACTCCGCTTTTTGTTTTATCTCGCACAAAAATCGCTCCTTTTTCTCACCCAAAGCAATGGCGAAATTTCTCCCCCTCCTCCTCGTCGTCTCCTTCTTCTCCCTCTCCCTCCCATCCCTCTCCGAAAACCCTAACCCTAACCCTAACCCTAAAAGCATCTCCGCCTACGACGAGCTCAGGCTCAGTGGCTTCCCCATCGGCCTCCTCCCCAGCAACGTCCGCGGCTACTCCCTCAACCGCACCTCCGGCGACTTCTCCGTCGAGCTCCTTCACCGCTGCCGCATCACCCTCCCCCCCGACAACTACCTCGCCGCGTACTCCCCGAGGATCACCGGGAATCTCTCCGGCGGACGGATCTCCGGCCTCGACGGCATCCGGGTGAGGGCCTTCTTCCGGTGGTGGTCCATCACCGCGATCCGGGCCTCCGGCGACGACCTCGTCTTCGAGGTCGGGGTCGCTTCGGCGAAGTACCCGTCGAAGAACTTCGACGAGAGCCCCGAGTGCGAGGGCGGAAACCCTAGCAAGGCCGCGTCCTGAGGTAGGGCCGATCATCCCTCGTCTAAGGTTCTGATTTCGGATCTGGAATTAGGGTTTCTATTATGTTGATCGTCTAGTTCGTGTTAGATTTATGATTGTAGTTAATGAGTTTCGACTTCTTAATCAATAAATTCACTCTGTTGATCTAACCATGATTATATATACACACTAAACACTGTTCAATTTGTTTGCTGAGGCTTTCGATCTCTGTTCTTCTTTTCACCTTCTCCAGAAAAGAGTTGACTTTAATGTTATTTTGCTTTATATGTACGTAATTGCTCAGCTGACTCGGTTCATATCAATTAAGAATGTTTCTGAGCTTTTGCCTCCGTAGAATAGATTAATTTTATATGATCGTATGCTACGCTCTGAGTCCAAAAAATGGCGTTTACTTTTTAACTGAAAATTGTATTTTAATCAAACACATCATGTTCTATAACTCTGAGGTAGAGGAGTTTGAGGTGGACATAAACTATCACCTGGTCTGACACTCATGTTCAAGCAGTTGACATGCGTATTAGTTTTCATATTACAGATCTTCAGATTAATTCGGGATCTATCTTAATTTTTTATGAGCTGTAATTACAATTGGATTCATTTAGGGGCATGGCTATACAAGGGAGATTGGCCACATGCAAAATGAAGAGAGTAGATAAGGGTTGTACTAAAGGGATGCCATTTCTAGTGAAGTGAACTAGCTCAGGAAGACATTTATCCTCTGGAAGAGGAAAGATCCATCACTTATGTGAAGAGCATTCAAATTCTAGCAATTGGTATTAGTGCTAGGCCAATTCATCCATGATTTTGTTTCTGGACGAGGAATGGGAGGAATAGGTGGAGGGAACTGATCACAATCATTTGGATAGAACCGAACGGCTGGACGCCAACCTATTTTAACAATAGATTTTGCTCTAATATATCTTTCATTTTCTCTAATCATTTGCTGCTCTTAGCATTATCATGCCATCACTTCGAGATTTTCATGCCTTCACTTTGAGTTTAGGAGACGGGCATCTCTTGTTCTAAAAGAGTTTCTTATCACCCAAGCCGTCGTGAAAATGATGCAGGATAATCAAAACTATAGAACTGGGGGATCACGATGCTTCCTAAGTGATTTAAGGGATTAGGTGGAGTTTTGAGTCCATTTTGAGTTGTATCACATGATTGCAGGAGCTCAGGATCCTTCAATGCCTAGTACATACAGAAACATGTGCTTTGGTGGGGTTTTCAGTGGCCTTTTGGTTGCCATAGCTTCAGACTGTATGGTGAATTTACTGGGCCCTTTATGAGACGACAAATCACTAATAACTAGTGCAATTACTGTTGGTTATATAGGCAGAGACAAAGTATAAAAAAAAATGGTCCCTTTTCCTACTACTAGCATGAAATATGTGGTCCAGCGTCAGGCCGGCATTGATAATTCATAAATTCTCTCTGCTGGAGTGCTGGACTCCTTGCAGTTTGTTGGGTTTCCTTAGATCAAAAGCATCCCATAATTGCATAGCATATGGATATATCCAGACGAGTGTGCTGGTATGGATGTTGGACTCAAGGTCAATGTGCCTAACATGATCCTTGAGGGTAGTCAAACGACTGTAGAGGAGATATACTTTGCAGTAATTGAGCACACAGGCCTTCTTGTGCTCTATCTAGCAAGTTCTTTTTTGGCCGAGTATCTAGTTTAGGTTTGGCATGTTGACCCCAGACAATTGTGCTAGTATGAAAGTTCGACTCAATGTCAATGTGCCTAGCATGATTCCTTGAGGGTAGTCGCGCCATCGACTGTAGAGGAGATATGCTTTGCAGTAACCGAGCACACAAGCCTTCTTGTGCTCTATCTAGCAAGTTTGCTTTTGGCCGAGTATCTAGTCTAGGTTTGGGATGTTAACCCCTTACAATTGTGCTGGTATGAGAGTTGGACTCAAGGTCAGTGTGCCTAGCATGATTCCTTGAGGCAGTGTTTGGATTGGGGATAAGGGGAGAGATAACCCCTTATCCCCCGCTTTATACCCAAACGTTAATTTTTTATCCGAAAATAGTAGTTCTCGGGTATCTGAAATAAGCTAGTATAACTATTTCCACCAACATCTCCATTTTCTATATATAATTACCCACTATTTTTCTTATTCCATATTATATATCCAAACGTTATTTTTCTTATCTCCGGGAACAACCCAATTTTCATCCAAACGCTATTTTTCTTATCCCCATACTTGTACCTATCCCTGTAATAGCTAGTTCTTGCTTATACTCGAACCAAACACTACCTGAGGGTACTGGGTAGTCACGCCATCAACTGTAGAGGAGATATGCTTTGCAGTAACCGAGCACACAAGCCTTCTTGCGGTCTATCTAGCAAGTTCGCTTTTGGCCGAGTATCTGGTCTAGGTTTGGCATGTTGACCCCTTACAATTGTGCTGGTATGAGAGTTGGACTCAAGGTCAGTGTGCCTAGCATGATTCCTTGAGGGTAGTCACGCTATTAACTGTAGAGGAGATATGCTTTGCAGTAACCGAGCACACAAGCCTTCTTGTTCTCTATCTAGCAAGTTCATTTTTGGCCGAGTATCTGGTCTAGGTTTGGCATGTTAAACCCCAAACCAACGCTTTCAGAGATGCTTGAGCGTCAATATTATGTGCGTGGTGCTAATGTGTTATGAATTATGTTGTAGTGTTTGCCATTTTATACAGTGAAACATGATGCACTTTATTTATGGACTTATGTTCTTCTTGTTGCTTCTTAGGATACTAATGTTTTTTGTTGCTTTTTCCTTGTTGTCAGAAACAGAGTTTTATTTCTACTAGTAGTTAACCGACCCTTCTTTGATGGGGGAGTAAGATGGCCCAGTGTTACCCAATTCACTTATTGGTCTAGGAATGCAATTCACAATTTTTCTTTTTTCAAATATATTTTTGTTTTCAGATTTGCTTTGTCTTAGGTAATATTTGAGAAAAGTCTGAAGTTGGCTCTGCCAAGTATTTAAAGTAATTAACTCTGTTCTTGATTTGATGGCTTTATCATGCTAATACCTAGCCATGTTCTGAGCTGTTTTTTTTTTTGTACATAGTCATGATCGATTTTGTTGCATGAGAGTATCAACTACCATTCCTCGATGCTGCTGGTGCTTATAAATGCGAATGCGTATTTGATGTTACTTGATTAATGTGGTCTTTCTAGTGACACACCTTTTTTAATCTTTGCAGGACTTGGATTTCGTGGTTCGGTAAACAGGGGTTTCTCTTGTCTCTTTCACAGTAAAACATTGTCATTACTTATTCCCACAGTTACGTATAGTTCAACTTTGCTGCCTCAATGATGCCGGTCAATCTAGTAACACGAAGCAGAACATTATTAATTCGTCTGTAATGTTGTTCATGATGATTATCATTGCACTCCCATTTTGTTACCTTTCAACAATGCATTCTCTCATATTTTCATCTCCGACTCGATGCTTATCAATTATTATTACATAATATGAACCTACTTTTCTAGTCACTCACTATTGGGCTGAACTTCCGCTAGAGAAACTGCTCTCCTGCCTGCTTCAACCGGGAGCGGCAGAATGAAAGGTATGGCATTCAAATTCTTATTTTTCTTGTGCTACTTCATTTTGCAACGGTCGGCATCTGCTTTACGGCGTTTTCTGGTTGCGGAACTGAAGAAGCGTCTCCTCATTCGGTAGCGCTGTTCACATGTTTCTTGTTTCAGAAGCTTCTCAAACTTCTCAAACTGAAAATGATACTTGCCACCACATGATAGCTAAAGAAAGCTAAGGCTCATATTGTGTGAAAGTTTGATCCGTGGCGAAGCTCTGTTCGGCTATGCGGACTCGCAAGCCGCTTCGTCGTCCTTAAATCTCGACGGCAACATATAAATGTAGGTTGCATCTTCAAGACGGCGCTGGATTTATCTTTTAGCTCTGTTTGGCTGCAGTTTGGACACAAATCCTTTCATACTGACTTCCAAGTCGCCTGACACAAATTTGGTTGGTGTAGCAGCCGTCGTATCCTTCTAAATTAACAGATATTTCTGTTTTTTCCACGATTATAGTCACTATCGACAGTGCATTAAACTTGATTCTTTGGTCGAGTTTTTAATGAATTTAATCTTTTTAAGATAGTTGATTTTGTCGAAGCAAGTATTGATATTGCTGAAGCGAATATATAATATTTTTTATTTATAATTTGAGCTATTTTAGTAATAGTAAAATTCGTCTTTTGGTAATGTCAATTCTCTTACTCTATAGACTACAATCCCGGGCCACACTAATTAAATTCTGAGGTCCCCCCAAAAACACCCAGAAGCCCACGTTATCAGCTGCTCTTGGTGAGATTATCATAGCATTTATAGGCCTCAAAAAGGTTAGGTTTTGGGACTAGGATATAAATAGTAAAGAAATATAACTTATTATTATTATTTTTTATATTCTTTTAATTATCTAAAATTTATTATTTAGTGGTTTTATGAGTATTCATTCACACTAAAAAAATTAATAATAATATAATATTATTTATTTTTCTATGAAAGCGGGAGAAAGTAAAGCTTGGTAAAAACCTGATGTCAAAATGGTACTAGAACAAAATAGATCACGCAGCGCATTCACCTTTTTTTTTTGATCCATTAATTAGACCAGCAACTTCAAATCCAACCATAATTAATTTTATTTTTTTTTTTTTTCATTTTTTGAACATCTTATCATAATGATCATAATAATTATGTGCAACTAGAAGACAATAATAGTGCATGGCACCTCTGTTGCCTAAATTGGTCGTTTTCATTTATTGCGTTCACCCACCTACACCTCCACCCCACTAATAATACCAAGGAAAATGCTTTGTGTTGTCGATAAATTGATAAATCTATGTTGACAAATCTATTTGGCATCTTAGACTACTAACCAATGCTTTGTAAATCACGTGTGTTGACAAATCAAATCAACAGTTTCTAAGTGAGAGCTCTGTACGTATCGTGAAGTATGTCTCACGAGTTATTTGATTTGTGATGTATTTTTAAATCTATGTAAACTTTGTATGAGTCTTCGTGTTAATACATTTATAATTTTTGAGGACGTACGGTGCTGTGAAAACTCTTTCAAACCTGCCAAAAATGACCAAGTCCACTAGTACACTTTGTGGTTTCTAATTCAAACGTTAATAGATAGGACACAATAATTTAGGCCAAGTTGTCGTCACGCTTGGGCTTAGGTGGAAGAAGAAAAAGCCATCATTATTGCTAAAAGCTACGTTTAACTTCACATTTTTTTACCTAAAGCTGCGACCACCTCGTGTGTTCCTGCATCTTCGTTCTTCGTTCGATACTTACTTTTCTGTGCGGTAGGATCGAAAGTACTGGTAGAGTTACTACAACAAAAACGGTCTATAGCGACACTTTAAATGTAAGTACATGTCAAAAAAGTGCTGCTAGCTAAAATTACCGACACTTTTAAAAAGTGTTGCTATATGTGGGGTCGCTAGGTATATAGTGACAGTTAAAGAGTGTCGCTATGACCTAAAAGAGTGTTGCTAATTTACCAACACTTATTTAAGCATTTAGCAACCGCCAAAACTTTATCTCGTTAGCTGCGGTGGCGGAGAAGGACGACAGGAAAGGCTCTTCGTCTAGAATTTCAGTGGATTGAGTGAAGAGAGAAGAAAAGATGGTAATTGATTTTTCTTTTTTTTTTCTTTTCTGTTTGTAATCGAGCCAAATGGACCGGGTGTGGTGGGTTGAGTAGAGTAATCTTTTATTTTTGGTTGGATTAGACTTTATATTTAGACATTAGTAGATATTTTTTTAAGTTTTAGGATAAATGGGACACTTACTCAAAAGTGTCCCAAACATGTGTCCCTATAACCTAATTCTATTGTAGTGAGTCTTCATGTGTTTTTGTGTCTTCGTTCAATACCTACTCCATCCTTTGTGCGGAAGGATCGGAAGTACTGGCAGACTCCTCATGTGTTCCTGTGTCTTCGTTCGATACTTACTCCTCTGTGCGGTAGGATCGGAAGTACTGATGGAACCCTCGAAGGAGGTGAGGGGACTTTGGAGACGCTAAGAAGAGATTAAAAGGATTAACTTTTTTGTCAGCTATTTGGTGGGTTGTTTGGACAGAGAGGAACAATATTATCTTTCAAGCGAAACTCCCCAACCCTTTTCGGTCACTGGAACGTGTCAAACTTCTAACGGCCACCTAGAACATGCTCCATTAATTCATTGTTGTTTTTCGTTTCCACCTTTTTTTTTTTTCCTTTTTGCAATTATTCTTTTCTTCTATCTTCCTCATGTATTTTGGAGTCCTTTGTCTTATTCCTCTATCTTTCTATTCGGAGGCCATGGCCGCTTTTATTTTGTAAGCTTAATTTATTTTTTCGAATGAATGAAACGGGTAGCTTGCTAACTATTTTTTAAAAAATAAAAAACTTTACATTTTTTTTTAAAAAAAAGAGTGTTGTCTCGAATAGTCTCAAAGTTGCTCTCGAAAATTACTAATGCATTGAATACATTATTTAAGCGTGTATCTAAAATGGTTATCGGGTCGAATAAAGGATATCCAAAGCATTACTTTTTCCGGGTGGTGGTTAGACGATAGAGTTTGCGTGTCAAACTGGACAAGCACATGCATCTTAATCTCATGGACGTGAGCACATTTCTTATTCGGTTCACAAGAATTCTTTAAAGGACCATTTTTTTTTACAAATGAATTGATTAATCTGAAAAAATGATTTAAGAATGGGATCACTTAAAAGAAAATTTCTAAATGATCAGGTTGGAATCATAATGAGTGGTAGACAACTCTTTAGTTGTATATGATGGATCCGAAAAGATCATACTTTTCTAATTCTTGATTCAGATTTTCTCTTTCAGATGAACTTCGTGGAGCCTGCCCTAGACTAGGGATGCAAATGGATCTGGATTGGTGGAGCTCTTGCTCCGATCCGTCCCGAATAGGGCGGTAAGTGGGAACAAAAAATATAGAAAAATATAATTCGTTCCGAATCCGTTCCAATCCGTCAAGTAAATGAAGCAGGAGGCGGGAGGCCTTTTTCTTCCTTCAATTTGTCTCGATTCGTAAAAAATCCATAAAAAATTCACTCCCCCGATTCCCTTGAATGGGACGGTAAGTGGGAGCTAAAAATAAAATAAAAAATAATCCCTCCCGGCAAGAAATGGAGCGGGAGGTGAGAGTACTGCAGTGTGAAAGGAATAGCCTTGAATCTTCACCCTCCTGCCTCCGGATCTGTCCCATTTGCATCCCTATCCTAGACTAGATACATATTTGAATTTTATTTCCGTCTTCCAAAATTCTAGTTGGATCTTATTTGGAAAAGCTGGTTGATTGCAACATGGGTATTAAATATGGATACAATATGCACGGATATGTACACTATATATGGTCTAACCACGTCATGTGATCGATTTTTTTTCCCTCTTGGGGTGTTTGCTTTTGTGCAAAATATTCCTGTTTGATTCGAAAGTATTTTCTTTTTGATTGGTTCGTAGAAAAAAATAAATAAATTTTTTGATGTCCCTTTTCAAATTTTTTATAAAGGAACCCAACCTCCGCATTCATATAAAGGAAAAAGAAAGAAAAAATGGAATAGAAAATAAAACTTTATATCATGCGAAACAACATAGTTTTCAAACCATGAAATAGTAAGATTGTTTATTAAACATGTGTGATTAATTATAAGCATAATCTAATGCGCATGCACTGCAAGTATGATATGATCCGTCCAAAACGGAACCCGACCTGATTAACTCCTTTTTAATATTGTTCACAAATCAGGTCGAATCGGATCAAAATGCATGGATTGGACCCAATGTGCTTAGTAGGTCAAGATCCGATGGAATCATCTGAATCAACTTGTGGTACGTGTTCATAATGTGAGAAAAGGGACAACTAGTTTTATCTTTAATTGTTGTGTCAGTGCTAACCATAACAATCCTCAAAATAATCAAAGGAATACAGTACTTGTTCCCATTTGTGTCATGTCGTGTCATATTATGTTATTTTGATCTTGCGCAGATAGTGTTATCGGGTCGTTTTCATAGTTGTGATCATCTGCACCGACTCTTTATAATCTCGATGTATGTAGTTGAACTGTGATTAGTGGTGAAGAGGACGTTTTACATGCAACTCATTGATTGTCGTTCGCTACAAAGCATGCATCTCCTCATCTTCAATTCGAATTGAGAGAGAGAGAATCATAAGTTTTATTTTCGTTTTATATTTCAGTATTTTTTTTCCTCTTTTTCTTGTTTTTTCTTTTTCTTTTTCGAAACTGGGGATGGATAGGGCCTTTCCAGAAACCAAATGGCATTAAAATATTAGTTCAACCTGTAAATATGTTACAGTGCTTCGAAGAATTAATTAAGCTCATCATGCATAGCACAAGCAAATTAAGTTGGTGCAAAAAAAAATGATAATAACAACAAAAAAACCTTGAAATTTGGAGATAATAGAACTTAATTCTGATCCATGAGAAATATAAGAGAAAGTGTAATCAAGTAAACATTGAAACAAGAGATTTGAGAAATTTTCTGTATATTATTCATCTAAATCCATTCTCTTATATAGAGAGAGGAAAAGCTTTACATGGAAGTACAGGATTATATCCTGTTATACAAAGAAATAAATAATACTATCCTAATAAGAAAGTAATATACATAGTAATATATATATTATATATGGTAACATATATAATATATATATGGTATGTAATATATAAGGTAACACCCCTCCGCAAACTCAAGGTGGGTTAAACACCGAGAGTTTGGATAAAAGAAAATGATGACGTTGTGTGGTATGAGACTTTGTGAAGAAGTCGGCAAGCTGAAGACGAGAAGATATAAACGGTAAGGCCAGTGTGCCATTAAGAAAATGATGCCGAACGAAGTGACAATCAATTTCAATATGTTTAGTGCGTTCATGAAATACCGGATTATTAGCAATCTTGATGGCACTTTGATTGTCACAATACAGAGGTGTCGGAGTAGAGCAAGTAATGCCAATATCACCAAGAAGACGACGAAGCCAAACAATCTCAGATGCTGTAGCAGACATAGCACGATACTCAGCTTCGGCACTAGATTTGGAGACAATATTCTGTTTCTTAGCTCGCCAGGAAATAAGCGAATCACCAAGAAAGATGCAATAACCCGTGGTGGATCGACGATCAGTATGGTCCCCAGCCCAATCAGCGTCAGAATAAGCTCGAAGTGCAAGTTCCGAGGTAGAAGAAAAGAAAAGACTCTGGTTAATAGTGCCACGAAGATAGCGGAGAATGCGAAGAACAGCAGCATAGTGAACAGAAGTTGGTTCCTGAACAAATTGGCTTACTATGTGGACAGCATAAGCAATATCTGGACGAGAGATAGTGAGATAAATAAGAGCTCCAACTAACTCCCGATAGCGCGTGGGATTTGAAAGTGGCTCACCCATGGTAGGAGTCAGTTTTTGATGAAGTTGCATAGGAGTATTGACTGTGTCATTGTCAGTAATACCAGCACGAGAGATGAGATCCGCTGTGTACTTCCGTTGAGATAGCAAATAGCCTTTAGAACCGTAGGCTACTTCAATACCTAGAAAATAACGGAGAAGCCCGAGATCCTTCATTTCAAATTGACGTTGAAAGAAAGCTTTGATAAAATGTATAAAATCGGGATCATCACCAGTGATAATCATATCATCAACATAGAGAAGTAAAACAGTAGTACCACGAGCAGAAGAGTGAATGAATAATGCATGATCATTTTCACTCTGACGAAAACCAGCAGAGATAACGGCAGTCGAGAACTTCTCAAACCAAGCACGAGGAGCTTGTTTAAGACCATACAACGCCTTGCGAAGTAAGCAGACATGACCAGGCGGATGATTAAGACCAGGAGGTGGCTCCATGTAAACTTCTTCGTGAAGATCACCATGTAAAAAAGCATTCTTAACATCAAGTTGATATAACGGCCAACCACGAGAGGCAGCAACAGCAATAAGAACGCGAACAGAGGTCATTTTGGCAACCGGAGCAAATGTCTCCTCGTAATCGATGCCATACTCTTGAGTAAAGCCGCGAGCAACCAAGCGAGCCTTATATCGATCAATAGAACCATCAGACTTCGTCTTAACTTTGTAGATCCATTTGCAACTGATTGGAACCTTTCCTGGAGGAAGAGGAACAAGCGTCCAGGTACCGGTGTTGTGAAGAGCCTTAAGTTCGTCAGACATAGCATCTTGCCACTCAGGAATGGTAGCAGCTTGGCGGTATGTTCGTGGTTCCTGGTGAGTATGGATGGTAGCAAGAAAAGAATGGAAATGGGGAGAAAGAGAATGTGAGGTAACACAACCAAAGAACCTTTTGGGCTGGCGCTCTCGAAGGGGATAGCGACGCACGGATGTCGGAGGATCGTCGGTTGGAGCTTCGACAGAAGGACCATCATGAGAGGCATGAACTTCACTTTCATCTGCAGGAGAGGTATTAGGAGAGATAGAGTCCTCAGGAAAAGAGGAATGCTCTGGAAAAGAATCATGCAAAAAGGAAAGATCGATAGGGGCAGATGAAGAAGATGCAGTGGCTGGTGTGGGTTGGGCATAATAGAGAAGATGCTCAAAGAAAATCACATCACGAGAAATCCGAAGACGTCTCGTGTTAGGATCATAGCAACGATACCCTTTATGCTCAAGACTATACCCTAGAAAGATACAAATAGCAGATTTAGGAGACAGTTTATTTCGTTCGTGAGGAGGTAGCAAAACAAGGCAAGTGCAACCGAAGACTCGTAGATGATCATATGAAGGAGGCTTGGCAAACAACCGCTCACTAGGAGAGACACCTGAAAGGACACTGGAAGGCATAATGTTGATTAAGTAAACAGCTGTATTGACAGCATCAGCCCAAAATTGTGAAGGAACAGAACTATCAAAAAGAAGAGACCGAGCAGTATCCATGATATGACGATGCTTTCTTTCAGCAACCCCATTTTGTTGATGAGCATATGGGCAAGAAAGCTGAGGTAAGGTGCCTTGACTTGCAAGAATTTGTCTGAATTCAGAAGAGATATATTCACCACCAGAGTCTGAACGAAAAATTTTAA
Source organism: Ananas comosus (assembly GCF_001540865.1). Taxonomy (NCBI): domain Eukaryota; kingdom Viridiplantae; phylum Streptophyta; class Magnoliopsida; order Poales; family Bromeliaceae; genus Ananas; species Ananas comosus. Next base: position 12,125,603 of record NC_033631.1, on the reverse strand, counting down.
TATTTGTGCCAAATTGATTTTGAATCATAACTGTAAAATTTTTATATATTTGCAATAGTTCAGACCGGTTGTTCATAAAATATATCCAGGTAAAACGAGAATAGTCATCCACAAAGATCACATAGTATCGATTACCAATACGTGTAGAAATAGGAGCAGGACCCCAAACATCAGAATGAATTAAATCAAAAGCAGCATGAGAGACAGAGTTACTAGCAGGAAAAGGTTGAGTAGTATGTTTAGCAAGTTTGCAACCCATACAACTAAGATTATTGGAAACAGAAAATTTGCCTAATACACCACGACGAACTAAAACATTAAGATGTTCGAAAGAAAGGTGACCTAAGCGACGATGCCATAAAGTAGAGCTAGAGATGGTTGAAGTAGTGGTGGCGTTAACAGAGTTATGGTTGGATGGTAGATGTAGATGATCCATGTAGTACAAGCCATCACGCCTATGGCCCTGTCCAATCAAAGTCCCTGTTCGACGATCCTGAACACGACAAGAAGAGGAGTCAAATATAACTGTACAATCATGATCAGTAATTTGGCTAACAGATAAAATATTTAAAGAAAGTTTTGATATGTGTAAAACAGAGGGCACATAAAATTTGGCAGAATTACTAATGGTAGGTGATAATGTACCATAATGAGTAACAGGAAGTGGTGTACCATCAGCAGTAAAAATATTGAGCGGAGAAGACAATAGGGAAGGTGAAGAAAGTAATGAATCATGTGGAGTCATATGAAAAGAAGCACCTGAGTCTAGAACCCAGGAATTCTTAGAATTACCTCTAAAGCTAGGTGTTGAAAGGGAACCAAAACCTGGTGGTGCTGATGATGTCTATGGACTGGATTCTGGCTCTTTTGGAGTCGAGTTATTCAGATTGCTCTGTTGGAGTAGCTGCATCAGTTGAGGCCAACTGAGTTGAGTAGAAGCAGCGTGATGTCCTACGTTGTTAGAAGAAGTATTGAAAGGATGCTCGATCTGCAAAGTAGAAGCAGCAGCAGGATAACCACGTGGAGAATGTCGATGTTGATCAGCCCACTTCTTTTTCCTGCAATCTTGAATATGATGCCCCCAGAGTTGGCAATATTTGCATTGGATATTGCGTTTGTTCTTTCGAGGAACAAACGAATTAGTAGAACTCAAAGGCTCAAATGACGAAACAACCGGAACAGGAGGAACTTGGTTAGGAGCAGCAAGTACAGTCGGTGTTGAAGGACTGGAGGAATGCAATACTCGAAGACGAGTTTCCTCTGCAATAAGCTCTGCAAGTGCAGCATCAATGGTGGGTAGCGGAGATCGATGAAGAAGTTGGCCTCGTAAGGCCTCGAACTCTGGCCGTAGACGCATAATAAATTGAAAAAGGCGCTGCTGATCACGAATTTGCGTTTGTTTGGTAGCACAAGTGCAAGCCAAACAAGTCTAGCATAATGATTCGTCCATGATGGATAGTTGGCGCCACCGTGCTTGCATAAAGCTATAAAACTCCTGAATGGAGCGTTCACCTTGATGAGCCGATGTGATCTCTTGGAATTCAGCATAAGATTGAGCATGGCTAGATTGCTCATACAGTTTTTTAAGATGATCCCACATTTGCCGAGCCTTAGTGAAACTCACCAACTGCATTCTGATGTCAATTTCCACAGAGGTGGATATAATTCCACGAGTACGTCTGTCAGCATTATTCCACTCTTTGAGTTTCTTCTCATCAGCAGGAGGGCTAGTGTCATTAATATGATCTGTTAAATCTAGAGCATCAAGTAAAAGTTTTACAGACACCGACCACTCCCGGTAATTAGAACCAGATAATTTGACATCTAGTTGTGGAAATTGATTGGTAGAAGATGTCATAGCTTAAATAAATAAAGAAAAGAGATAGAATAGACAAATCTGAAGAAATGACTTGGTCAGACGTATGTCGAGGTACGATGCGCAACCACACGGACGTGATGATAACGATCGCAGCCCTAGTTAACCACTCGAACCGGATCGTGTCGTCCTCGGGCGTGGTGTGACGTGGTGCTGATCTGGACGGACAATTCGCTTTCTGAGGAGATGAGCAAAAATGTCGTCGAAAGAGAATAAAACCCTGGAAGGGCTCTGATACCATGAAACACGAGAATTGAGAAATTTTCTGTATCTTATTCATCTAAATCCATTCTCTTATATAGAGAGAGGAAAAAGCTTTACATGGAAGTACAGGATTGTATCCTGTTATACAAAGAAATAAATAATACTATCCTAATAAGAAAGTAATATACATAGTAATATATATAACATAAATGGTAATATATATATATTATATATGGTAACATATATAATATATATATGGTATGTAATATATATGGTAACACATCTAAAGTACTGTGCTCTTGCGAGCTGTTTGATCTTGGCTCAGTTAAGATTTATCCTANTATATATGGTATGTAATATATAAGGTAACAAACGTGAGCAAAAAAAAATAGCATGCCAATAACTTTTTAACCTTTTTTTTTATTTTTTCGAAAGCTCAAATCACATGAGAATATTAAGAACAATAGCAATGTTATGTATCCAGAAGTCATGCCCAACAGAACTTAAATATAACATAACAACCCACGAAATACAAAAAAAAAAAGAAAAAAGAGTAATAGCACAAAATATCTGTTGGTTTAAATGAGTCAGCATATTGTCCTGTGGTGGGAGGCATGTGGATCGAGTCATGTTCGAAATAGCGTGAGGCTGGGTTGGGCCGAGTCATGTTCGAAATGGTGTGAGGGCCGTGAGGTTGGTTGGACCGAGTCACAATCGAGAGCCGTGGGCGTTGTATCTGTACGCTTTAAGTGAATTGGTTGCATATTTCTAACAGCCCGAGCTTTTGGAATTAATGGTTAGCGCCAACGATCCGACAAGTGGTATCAGAGCCAATGGTCACGGATTCGATTCCCGTATATTGTAAATATATGTACAGGTGCTGAAGGGGGGATTGTTGGCTTAAATGGGCCAGCATCTTATCCTGTGGCGGGAGGCTATGTGGGCTGAGTCATGTTCGAAATGGCGTGAGGCTGGGTAGGGCCGAGTAATGTTCGAAATGGTGTAAGGCTGGTTGGCCGAGTCATAATCGAGTCACAATTGAGAGCGGCTTAAATGGGCTAGCATCTTGTCCTGTGGCGGAAGGCCATGTGAGCCGAATCATATTCGAAATGGCGTGAGGCTGGGTTGGGCCGAGTCATATTCGAAATGGCGTAAGACTGGTTGGGACGAGTCACAATCGAGAGCCGTGGGCGCTGTATCTGTATTCTTTAAGTGAATTGGTTGCGTATTTCTAACAGCTCGAGCTTCTGGGATTAATGGTTAGCGCCAACGATCCGACAATATAAAGCATTTTTTCTCAAAAAAGTACAACAAAGAGACCCTTCATATATATATATATAATATATATATATATATATATATATATATATATATATATATATATATATATATATATATAATTTGAGCTATAATACTTTTAGAAACACCAACCTCTTGGTGCTTCTAAGTTTCTAGCCCTTGGATCTACTCCTTGATTACTAATAGCTCTGGATTAAACTATTCCACTTACCACACACCTACCACCACCTACTACCATCATCTCAACCTTACATCTTTTCGTCCAATGGCTAAAATTCAAAAGCACTATCCTTTTGGTACTTTTGAGAATATTCTAGCTCAACTATATATATATATATATATATATATATATATATATATATATATATATATATATATATATAGGGTCCGGCTACTATACTATTATGAGTACGATCGCCTCGTACTCATAAGTTGTTTTCGATGATAGAGCTTCCGAATCGACGATCCAACACCGTTAAACATTATTTACAGCATTTAAAACTCTAGAATTAATTTTATAATTTTTCGACATCATTTAACCTACGATCAAGAGGTCAAAAGTTTGACAATTTTTAACGGCCTGTATGGGATACTTGCTAGTTTAACGGTGTAAAAGAATCGAAATTTGTTGAATTTTTGATAGAAAATTCTATTCACTATATAGATAAAGATCAATAACTCCGATCTTGAATTGAAAGATCCGATCATCCTTTTTTAGGACGTCGTTCGATTTTGACCGTTCATTTTATGTCCACTTGATGGACCTTATTATGATTTAGAAAATTTACGAAATTTATTTTTTAGAAGTTTCAAATACTCTAGATCATATTTAACGGAGTGGATCGTCGATTCGAAAGCTCCATCATTGAAAACAACTTATGAGTACGAGGACTCCATTACTCATAATAGTATAGTAGCCATGGCCTATATATATACATATATATATACATATATATATATATATATATATATATATATATATATATATAATAATTTGATGGTTAGACTTTGTAGACCCAACAAAATTAGGTATCAGTATATATCTTAATCTTGCTTTCCATAGCCTATCACTGTCACGTTCATTTGTTGGTGCCCGAAAAGCTGCTTTAGATAGTAATTTAAAAATACAACCAAAAAGTGGTCATTTGGCCGGCCTAACAAATAATTTATTTCGTTTTTTAAAAAAAAGTTATCCTTCCTTCGACCCCACCAGTCACAGTGAAGTGTCGACATTAATTTTAAAAAACTAAATCACTAACTGATTATTTTATTTTGAAGTTCATATATCAATGTACGTTTTGAGTTACGATGTGATCTCACATGATAAGATTTTGTTTTTTATAATTATATTTGCTAGTCAAAATTAATTTTGCATTTTTTACATTTTAAGAGAAAGGTAACGTGTTCTTCATTTCATTTTTTTTTTTTAAGAAATAAATTTAATTCAAAGTATGGAACAACTAAGTTTCGAGCTTGTGATCTAAAACATGGGTGTCAATTATCAAATTCTTTATGATTGGTCGTTCTATATTAATAACAGTCGGATCCTATCCTTGCTATTAACAAGATCAAACAGCTGACGTATCTTTGGGAGCATTCTTTCTCAACTAATCGGCGGCTTGTTGGTAACCGTTAATCGACAGTACAATCATAAGCCCTAAACTGTAGTCTTCTTTTTTTTTTTTCGCTTTCGCCCTCACCCCGAGGCCGTGTTGCCTCACTCCTGTAGCTGAGTTCATTATTTTAATGAATGAAGCGGGTATCATGCTACCTTTTTCTCAAAAAAAAAAAAAAAAAAAAAAACATTGCTTACGTTAATTGATTCATTAATTGTGTTTTGGGTAAAAAGATGAAGTACCATACCATTACTTTAGTTTCCTATTTTCAGCAGAACAGTTGAGTGGCTTGGGGGAAATACAATGCATCAAAACTGCTGAAAAAGTCTTCAAGGAGATCACAATTTCTACGTACAATATGGACATAATATCTTTGGATTCTTTCAAAAGAGTCCTTAATGGATGTGCCAACAAATTAATTTATGTATTATTTTATTACGTATATAAATATATGAGCAGTGTTCTAGAAAAATAAAATAAAAAAGAAAAAAACGAGACTTAGGAACACCTTTCTCTCCTTTATATATCGAGCCTTTTTTCAACTCCCCGTCCAATAAAAAAATTAAGATCTGCCCAAAAAAAATACTTATCTTACAATATTAATTAATCTTTTTATGAATTACTGCTCATCAAACTATTTTAACGAAATCTTATTGAAAAGCCCTCAGCAAAATCACGCTTTTATTTTGGATAACTCTAGCAACAAAACTGCGACCACCTATTCTCCAACTGCATCTACATTCGTTATCTCCTACTTACCACAGAGGGACATATTATACCGATCGATGCTTTTGGGGATGTCCAAAAACTATAGGCCAAAATTACCAACATCATCGACGCCACTTTGAGATCAAAAGGCTTAACCTGCTTAGCTGGAATTTGGTGGGTCGTGTGGACGGAAAGAAATAACACCATTTTTAGGGCAAAGCTATATAACGTTAACCAGTCTTCCGAAAGGCTGAAACTTTTGTTGTGCGGGTGGTCCGAGCACCTCTGACCATCTGGGTTCCAAGTTTCGTGTTTCGTTTTCCTTCTTCCTTTTTTCTCTTTTAATGTTCTTGCTTTCTTAATCTTTTCTTCTGTTATCTTTACTTTCTCTCCGGAGGCCCCAGCTGTTTTTACCCTGTAATGCTTAGTTTATTTCTTCTTAATGAATGAAACAGATAGTTTGCTATCTATTTATTAAAAAAAAAAAAAAACTATAGCAACAAAATTACATGTCCCAATAGTCAAATTGGTATGCGAATCTGGCATGCGCTGGGCCCTCATGTCATTTTCCAAATTATGACACGTAAGAGGTAAACATTGAAGAATCCTCCAATGTATAGTTGAGCCAACATTAATTAAATTAATTATTAGTGGTACTAAAAAATGAAAAAAAATAGATTTATTTATTATGCAGCTAATTTAATAAAAGTATGGTGTCTGTGGACATTGAATGCGCGAAAAGGTCACTTTTGGACTCCTCCTACTGTACACCATGTGGCCGACGACTTCTTTATACCACCTCTATTGGACAAATTTTTCTATGAACCATGTTCACTGCCGTGTGTTGGCGCAACAGAGGCCGAGTTGAGCTGAGTCACAGCCGAAATTCGTAGGAGGCTATCTCTATGTGCATGTACACTATTAGATTTTATATCGTAAGTTGATTGTTCCTCTTTTTTTAATCGACTCAAATCTATTTAATTTGCGATAATAGATTACGCCATGTTAGCAAAAAACTAGTTTGTATATATATTTTTGCCAAGTGATATTAGATGATTCATATATATTTAAGAGAGAGATTCAACTTGCTAACTGTGATCAAATTTTGTCAGCAAATTAAGTGAATTGATCTATTGGTATGCTATCGGAGAACACCAATAAAATTAAAGAATGTACTAAAATTCTAAGTTTGAAAGTTTTGAACAGACCTTTCGCTTTAGAGCCTGAGAAAATTGAGTTCTAGAAGAATGGTCCATGGAGGACCAGGTCCAAGGGATTAAATTTTGTTTGTTCAAGGACATGTGAACAGAACCTGCACTTATTTTACCTTTTCGCGGTTTGTCTCCTTCTCCTTGTTGCTCGTGTCATCGCCTGACCTTTTTGGACGTTGAAAGAAGCTCAAATGAGATAAGCTTCATCTTAAAACAAATATATATATATATATATATATATATATATATATATATATATAAAAGAGATAGAGAAAAGTTCATTTTTAACTACATTATAACCACTAATTAACAATCCTTTCAAAAGATTTCGTATCTCAATGTCCTATATATCATTTCCTCTTATTTAATTGCTCATATTCCACGTGTATTTTCCTCAAAAAGTGCCCATTAAATTCACCTTCGTTGGTTTCATAAAACATCCAAACAGGAGAAACAAAACTTGATGTCTACAACACAAAATTCCGAGTCATGTATATTAATGCAATACCTAAAAAATACATGGTAAGAGTCATGTATATTAATGCAATACCTCTCGGTTGTATAAGAAGGGCATTTCTCACAACCACACATTAACCAATTCCAACATGTTTAGTTAGCTAGCTAGCTCCCCATTTTTGAACTTTTCATACCAATTAATATTTAAAGCCTCCAACTTCCTTATATGTACGTAGTCCAAGCACCTCTAATACCCAACAACAAAACCCCTTCCTCTCTTCCTCTATTTTTCTATCTACCTGTCTGCCTATCTGTCTGTCTCTCATGGCGGCTATGAGCACGAATGTGACGATGGTAGGGAGCGGGGAGAAGGTAGTAGTGCTCGCGCATGGATACGGTGGGAACCAGGCGGTTTGGGACGGCCTAGTTCCTCATCTGTCTAAGAATTATCGAATCCTACTCTTCGATTGGGACTTCTCAGGCAATGGCTCAGACGTCGACCCCTCTAGTTACTCCTTCACCGCCTACGCGGACGATCTAATCACGCTAATGGATGAGAGGAATCTTAACGACGCCGTATACATCGGGCACTCCATGGCGGGAATGATCGGTTGCATTGCGTCGATTAAGAGGCGGGATCTCTTTGCGCACCTCGTGCTCATCGCAGCGTCCCCGAGGTGATTGTAGTTGTACTTTGTTAGCACTAGTTCTGGCTACCTGTTTCTTTAGCCACCCTTAAAATCGATTCATGATACGTCTAATATGGTTTTGGTACGACTAGTTTTCTTTCCTGGAATGGAATTTGATTGATATATGTTTCTCACCTTAATATTCTCACATCAAATATATACACATGTATAATTTTCATGTATATATATTCTAGTAGGCTTACAATTGTTAGTACGACACCAAAAATCGTGTGAAGAATAGGTGCCTTATGTACCTATATATCATTAACTTCATTGCATGTTATTACGTGTCTAATTTGGCTCTTTACTTGAGTAGTTGTAATTTTTTAGAACAAAAAGGAATTAAACTTAGACTTTGTTGGTTTAGAGATAGCCAGTGAACTTGTGTTTTAGGCTCAAAAAGTAAAGCAGTTTCGGTAATTTTTCATGAAAAAGAAAATTATTCATATAGCATCAAAGCAGAAAGTCCTGAGTTCAAATCATATCAGGTTCCTGACATAATTAATTTCCTCCCATTTAATTAAAGTTCATGTCACGGGCCTACGAAAAGTCTCGAGCCCAGACATGAAGAAGAATATTAAATAGAAAAGTATATATATAAAATATCGTTCTCTAACAACTTAAACTTTTAGAGTACAAAGATTGTTTCACAACATATATAAAACCTTACACATCTATAAAAAATAAATAAATAAATAAATAAAATTTTGGGCATGATTCCACATCTACCTCCTCGTGACTAATCACCAGAATAATTGCATGCCAACAGGTACTTGAACTCGGAAGATTATGTAGGGGGGTTTGAGAAAGAAGATGTTGACGGAATACTCTCAAGCATAGAAACCAATTTCCAGGACTGGGCTCTGAAATTCGTGCCGGTCGCGATCGGTGTAAACAATTCGGTCTTCATCAAGATGCTGGGTCGAAGCTTTTGCACCATGAGGCCCGATGTCGCATTGGCCGTCGCAAGAACCATCTTCCTCGGCGACCACAGAGATGTTCTAGACGAGGTCGACGTGCCCTGCACGATCATACAAACCACCGACGACTTTGCGGTGCCCGTTTCCGTCGGGCAGTACATGCAGAGCAAGATACGGGAGGCGTCGCTGGAGATCATCGAGGCGGGGGGCCACTTCCCGCAGCTCACGACTCGCGATTTGGTTATTGAAATTCTCGACGGAGTCTTACCGCCGATAAATGCTGCCTATTATAATTGATAATAACGACGATCGCTGCGGCGGCGGCAGTGATTTATTGTATCATGACATGATGCATGGTTTTTAGGTTGCTAGAAAATTTAGGTTGTTGAATATGTCTCGTACTACTTTTGTTGCGATCAATCAGTGAGTTTCCCACAAATAATAATGCCAATGATTGTAGGGTCTGCACTTGTATATGTCTATATATGTTAGTTCTGTGTCAACTCATTGTAACCTTTTATGTGACTCTTCTTATTGAATGAAGCCGCAATATTTTACCTTTTTATTAAAAAATATATATTTTATTTCGTTTGATTGTATATATAAAATTAGGCTGCTATACTATCGATAACACAGAGAACTTGTTGCTATCGAGTCTTCTGTCGTTGGATGAAATAATTTACGATTAGGATCGGATGATAGTGGTCTCTGGTAAGGATGATACTGGTCTTCTAAGGTTGAGTGCATGGTTGATTGAATAGTATAATATAGCGGATGAAAATGACCAAAGAATAAATCTAACAGCAGAAAACTCGATAGTATTAAGCTGTCGATAGGACCAAGAGCTTGGTATTATCGGATTTTCCGCCTTTAGATCTACTCTTTTGACCATTTTTATTTATTAGATCAAACTATTCTCTAGGGACTATCATCATAACCACACATCCCTTCATTCAAGGGCTGAAAATCTAATAGCACCAATGACTTAGTATATTAATGCCCAATTCTATATATATATTTATATATTTAGCTTGAATGTTGTACTGCTATTAGTTTAATTATGTTTTTTTAAATTAACATGTGTTTTATTTGTTAGCCTTTTGTAAACCTGGACGGTAAAAATGCATGTGTGCATGGAAACCCTCTAAATGGTAATTAAGGACCCTTTTGATTGACACCTACTTATCTTTTATTTATTTTTTTTTAAATGAGTGATTTTGATCGGTTGATTTAATAGGAAATCTTGTCAAATTCGTTGATGATTTAAAATTATTTTTTTTAGTTACTTTGTATAAAATGAAACTGGAATAATTAACAACTAATTAATCAATAGCTCATAGAGCCACTTTGGCCCTAAATTCTAGAATTCAAAAAAATTAGAATTCTAGTTAAATTTCCTAAATCCATAACATTATTTGGTATCATAAGTTAATAAAAATTCAATTCATTTGGAAGGATTTGGTGGGATTTCTCATAATACTAATTAAAATTCTATCCAGCTAACGTGATTTGAGATTGGATTTGGTAAGAGTTATTAATTAATTTACTACTAGTTACTTTTATTTATCGAAACCACCCTATAACACTCCTTATTAAACCATAATTAATATCGAGGATAAAATAGAAAAAGTAATCACGTTGAAATAATTATTCGTCTTCTACCAAACAGCAAAACGGAATAGCATTGAAGTAAACTCCAATTTAATCCAAACTAAAAATTTAACTTCTAAATGAATTCAGATGAAATGACACTGAATTCTATTTAGGCACTGAACTAACGGTTAGGATTTGGTTAGATTTGTAATTGAATCCTATTTGGATAATAATTAATATTTAAATCTGTTGAAAATAAATTAAGATTTAAATATTAATTAGAGAATAAACCTAACTAGATTAGGATTAATATTTAAATCTACTAGAGATTAATTAAGATAGATTTAGATATTAGTTGGAGTAGAAATCCTAAATATATTAGAATTTGGTACATTCTAGTTGGAGCATTATATATAATGCATTAGAGTCTTTTTTTGGAGGAGTACGGTAGAGAGAAAAAAGTGCTCTTGGGGTGTCGTACCAGAGAGAAAGAGAGAGAGAGAGAGAGAGAGAGTTATTTTGTGCACCTAGTGCACGGGTGCACGTAGATGGATTGTCTTTTAGGTTTATAAAAGACGAGAGAATGATAGGAGAGATTCAAGAAAGAGGGTTCGGGTTGTAGCTATTTTGTTGCAGAAGAGGAGTCAGGTGTAATATTCACTTATTTAATGAATCTTATTTTACCCGCATATTTTCTGTTTTGGTATTTCTCTCTTTTATTATTGTATCAGTTTTTGCTGAGGAGACGGGTTTATGGTAAAAACCCGATTTGACGTTTCCGTTGCGGAATCCCAACAATCGATACCGGATCCACAGCAGTCGGTATCGGAGCGGGTTGCGGATTCACGAGATCTGGTACCGGGGCGAGTACCGGATTCCCAACAAGTGATATCAGAGCCGAAGGTTACCGATCTGAGGGAAAGATCGACGAAGATGGCCACGAAATTCGAAATCGAGAAGTTCGACGGCAAGAACAATTTCGGATTGTGGCAAATTAAAGTACGAGCGATCCTCGTACAGCAAGAATTGGACGAGACGTTGAACGGGAAGGAGGCGAAGCCGGCGGAGGTCACGGATGCGGCATGGACGAAAATGGAGCGGAAGGCGCTGAGTACGCTTCATCTATTATTAGCAGATGAGGTTCTTTACAACGTAGCCAGCGAGATGACACCGACGAAGTTGTGGAAGAAACTAGAAGATCTGTATATGACCAAATCCTTGACGAACAGGTTATATCTGAAGCAGCGATTGTTTACGCTGCGGATGCAGGAAGCGGCAAGCCTACATGATCATCTGAACGAGTTCAACAAGGTGGTGGCCCAGTTGACTAGCATCGGAGTCAATCTGGATGACGAAGATAAGGCGCTGATTTTACTATCTTCGCTACCGGCGACATATGAGCATCTGGTGACCACGTTGCTTTATGGCAAGGAGACCATAAGCGTGGAGACGGTCACGGCGGCGCTTCTCTCGAACGAGATGTGGAAGATGACTCAGGAGTCCAGCACGTAGAGACATGATACTGCTTTGGTGGTGAGAGCGAAGAAGGAGCCGACAACATCAGCGACCGGAGATCGACAGAAGAAGCCGCTATTTGAGGTGGAGTGCTTTTACTGTCACAGGAAAGGGCATATAAAGCGCAACAGTCGAAAACTTCAGGATGATCTGAAGGAGTTAAAGCGCTAGAAGAAGAAAACTGTCGTGAACCAGGACGAGACGGTATCAGCGACGGCACAGACGGCAGAGTTGGAGATGTTCGATTCTGATGTGCTATATGCGGTGACCGAAGGTGCGAAAATTTCGGATGACGCGTGGGTGCTTGATTCGGCGTGTTCTTTTCACGTATGCCCGGAGAAGGAGTCTTTTGCAACCTATAAGGCGATCAAAGGTGAAAAAGCTCTAATGGGGAACGGCACAACGTGCAAAGTTTTGGGAGTCGGCACGGTGAAGATCCGAATGCACGATGGGGTCGTGAGGACGCTGACAGGTGTGCGGTACGTTCCTGGATTGAAGCGAAATTTGATCTCGTTAGGCGCATTGGACTCGAAGGGTTGCGGTATTTCGGCTTTAGGTAGAGCTATGAGGGTCCGAAAACGAGATCGGGTCGTGTGCGAGGCGAACAAGCGTGGGAACTTGTACGTTCTGAAGGGGAGCACAGTCAGAACGGAAGCAAAGACGGTTTGGGTTCCACAAGTTCGCGGAGGTGCAGTCGCTCGAGACGGAGCAGCGGATGCGGCGACATCCAGCGGAGGAGACAAGCTCAAGATGGAGCTTGCATGGTGAGCTCGACGTGACGGTTGAAGATTACAAATCCAACCAAGGTGGAGATTGTTAGGATTTGGTTAGATTTGTTATTGAATCCTATTTGGATAATAATTAATATTTAAATCTGTTGGAGATAAATTAAGATTTATATATTAATTAGAGGATAAACCTAACTAGATTAGGATTAATATTTAAATAAATCTACTAGAGATTAATTAAGATAGATTTAGATATTAATTGGAGTAGAAATCCTAAATATACTAGAATTGGGTACATTCTAGTTGGAGCATTATATATAATGCATTAGAGTCTTTTTTTTTTTTGGAGGAGTACGGCAGAGAGAAAAAAGTGCACTTGGGGTGTCGTACCAGAGAGAAAAAGAGAAAGAGAGAGTTATTTTGTGCACCTAGTGCACGGGTGCACGTAGATGGATTGTCTTTTAGGTTTATAAAAGACGAGAGAAGAATAGAAGAGATTCAAGAAAGAGGGCTTGGGTTGTAGCTACTTTGTTGCAGAAGAGGAGTCAGGTGTAATCTTCATTTATTTAATGAATCTTATTTTACCCGCATATTTTCTGTTTTGGTATTTCTCTTTTTTATGATTGTATCAGCTTTTGCTGAGGAGACGGGTTTATGGTAAAACCCGATTTGACGTTTCCGTTGCGGAATCCCAACAATTGATACCGGATCCACAGCAGTCGGTATCAGAGCGGGTTGCAGATTCACGAGATCCGGTATCGGGGCGAGTACCGGATTCCCAACACTAGGGGAAAAAAAAAAAAAGAAAAAAAAAAAGAAAAAAAAAAGAAGTTAAGGGGCTAGGGTGGGCCGGATCTTGTTATGACATGGAGAGAATGGGCCGGAGCCTATGAAGACATCAACTTCTAGAAATTGAGCAAATTGAAAAGCGTATAGTTACATTTTGCTATAATTACTTACATATCTCTCAAAACTTTTGAAATATCTTATATACTCTTTTTTTTTATTTCAAATATATTTCTCGTATATTTTTTCATTGTTCAAAAATAATCCCATTGTTAGTATCTGTTAAATCATCTCGTATTAAACTCGGATTAGATTTCTACGAGAGTTAAAAAGAGTCCAAAATATCTCTTTTGTTCTTAACTTAAGTGTAATAAGAAAAGTCGGTGATGATAAAAGAGTATATTTGAAAGCGAAAAAAATTTAAATTTTTTTTTTTCCTATAACTTAACGGCAAATATAAAAAATTAGTGATAATAGAAGGATAAATTTAAAATGGCAAAATAGTAATTTCACATAAATAATTTCTAACCGTTGACTTAGTAGAATTTAACTCTAGAAGTATGTCTGAAAAAACTTGGTATGTTAAAAATATATTTTTTATATTAGGTTTCTAAACAAGGTAAATATAAGAATTTGAAACTTTTAAGGAGTATATAAGGAATTGCCTGTTATATATTAATCAATAAATTTTTTTTAATAGAATTATGGGGAAATAAAAGCAAAAGATGAGGGTTTTTGCCATTTTTTTTTTAAAATTTTTTTTACCAAATATTAAAATCGTGAAGAGTGTGATGGATAAACATTATCCATTCGTGAAATATCAAAACCATGCGTGTTAAATTGGTCGTTTATTTGTTTACTATATATGGCTAGCATGCTTTTATTGACCGTTTACTTCACCGTTTACGTTATCATGCATGCATGTACGCTGGGGATTGGATTTTCTCTATCTAATATAGAAGGAAAAATTGTTATTAAATGAGTCATGCAATAGTTTTTATTTTACTAATAATATAAAAGTTAAAACAAAAGCATGCATAATGCATGAATTTTTCATTCATAAAAAAAAAATCCAACATCAAGATATATTTAGCCATTTCATGGAAAAGAAAATAGTGTAATTAGATCAAGGCAAATAATTAAAGAGAAAATACTATTTTAAATGCTACCAAAAGGATAAGAAAATCTTGTTTGAATAATTTCAAACAAACTGGATCGATAAGCTCTCCCATGTTTTTCTCTTAATTTAAAGTATTCACTACAACAGAATTAGGTTATAAGGACACATGTTTGGAACACTTTTGAATAAGTGTCTCATTTATACTAAAACTTAAAAAAACATCTACTAAGGCCTAAATATAAAGCCCAATCCAACCAAAAAATAAAAGATTATTCTACTCAACCCATCACACCCAGTCCATTTGCCCGATTACAAACAGAAAAGAAAAAAAAAAAATCAATTACCATCTTTTCTTCTCTCTTCACTTAATCCACTGAAATTCTAGACGAAGAACCTTTTCTGTCGTCCTCATCTGCTACCGCAGCCAACGCGATAGAGTTTCGGCGGTTGCTAAATGCTTAAATAAGTGTTGGTAAATTAGCAGCACTCTTTTAGGTTATAACGACACTCTTTAACTGTCACTATATACCTAACGACCCCACATATAGCAACACTTTTTAAAAGTGTGGGTTATTTTAGCTAGCGGCACTTTTTTGACATGTACCAACATTTAAAAGTGTCGCTATAGACCGTTTTTGTTGTAGTGATTACCCTGAAGCTCTGTATTTAAAAATATGAATTATATATAAGGGTTTATATATATTCTTTGGTTCAATTCTCGTACACTAACTTACAAATGATCTTGTTTTGCTTTATCTTGTCCACTGGAAATGAAGGAAAGGAAAATGACTATAATTAAGTAGAAAATTCATAGATGACTTGTCCATTATGAAAAAGACCAATGACTATGACTATAAAATTAACCTCAAACACTCAAGGAAAGGCACTCTATATTGAATGGGATATGTATCCTGCAGTGTGTGTCCCTCTTTTTTTTCCATGAGAAACATGTTAGATTCTCGAAAATAAGCACATTGTTTTTGCTTTTTGTTATATCGCAATAAATTTTGCATTTAATGATACTTTAAATAATAACTAGCGACGCTTTAAAACATTGGTAAAAATAACTCCGACGCTTGTGAAAGTGTCGAGTAAAGAGTCATCTAAGTAAAATATGTCAGAAGACACTTTAATATAGTGTCAAAAAAATTTTGTCAGTATTTAATAAAAATATATTTATTGGCGACACTTAATCATGATATCGGCACATATCAAAATGCTAAAAAATATAAAATATCGTCTAAAATATATTTTGTTTTAGTGTTCAAACCAAACAAATAAAATAACAACATTAATGTTGAGTGTGTACGTACGCTTCTTAATCGATACTTATCTTGTACTAAATATCCAGCTAGGAAAGATGATTTCATAGAGTGTTTGAGGTTAATCGACCAATTACTAAAATTTAATAGTTAATTTTATTTAAATAAAATTTATTAAAACGACAACTTATTTTATAAAGATTTATGCGTAATAAATAGAAGGAAAATAAAATAATGGAAGAATTTGTTTAATAAAATTAATTATATATATACACATACGCACTATATTTCTAAAATCTTACTCCTCAAATTTAAATTATGTATTTTTTTATACATCGATCAAATTAGATTTTATTATGCGATTTATTACGTGTATTATTAATAATATTAATTAATTATATTATATACAATGAATTTATTAATAAAATTAATTAATTAATTAATTTCATAGAGTTTAGAGATTTAAAATTTTAAAATTTGAAGTTTAAAATTTGAAAATAAATATTATAAATTAAATTTGAAATTTAAAATTTAAAATTTTGAAAGTATCAAATTTTAAATTTTGATATATATATATATATATATATATATATATATATATATANATATATATGGAGAGAGAGAGAGAGAGGGAGAGAGAGTAAAGGGGGGTTTGGAGGGACACGTGTCACCCCAAGGTCCCCCCAAACACTCCTTTAATGTAAAGAAATAGAAATAGATGTTTCCGTATTTTGGTCAACGTCTATGTCTCGTTGATTAGGCTCAGTTTTGTCCACGATTTCTCGGCTATCTCCTTCCTCGAAAGGACATCATATTTTTTTAAATTAAGGAAAACATATCCATATATAGTTTAAAATTGGGTTAATTACACCAGTAGTTTCCAATCTTTTCACCAATTTTCACTTGGATCTCTAACCTTTTTTTTTTACAATTGAGTACCTAATCTCTTGATTTTATTCCAATTAAGTCCCAACCGTTAGATAGGTGTTAAAATTGGCGGAAAATGCCCACGTCAGCACCATGTCAGCGCCACGGTGGCACCATGTCAGCACCATTGTAGCGTTGTGTCAGCAGATTGCAAAAAAATTTTAATATTATTTTTTATTTTAAATTTAAAATTTTGAATTTTTATTTTTAGAGACTAAAGTAAAAAATGTGCAAAGTTTAGAAACCTAAATTAACATGCAAAAGTATGCCAAATAGGCGCTGACGTGGTGATTCCGTTAATTTTAACAGGTTTTTTAACAGTTGGGACCTAATTGTAATAAAATCAAGAGATTAGAGACTCAATTGTAGAAAAAAAAGGTTGGGGACCCAAGTGAAAATTAATGAAAAGATTGGGGGCTACTGGTGTAATTAACCCGTTTAAAATTTAACATGTGAGCAACATGTTACACTCAAAATATTAATGGAAAGGTACAGGTTACTAGTTATCAGCTGTGAAACACATGAACGTATAAAATCATATAAGCTACATTAATTGGGATCTACAGGTTAATTAATAATTAAGTGGACACTGTTGAGTACTTGAAGTTGTGTGTGTATATCTATTATCTATTATCTATTATCTATTAATCTATTAATTTTCATGAATCTTCAATATTTTTTATCATGTGGCAAATTATTCTTCATCCTCTGTATATTAACACTTCACTCTTACCATCATTTGACTTTCTATATTTTCTTAATTAAACTTTCAATTATTGTATTTAATTAA
This sequence comes from Ananas comosus, assembly GCF_001540865.1. Taxonomy (NCBI): domain Eukaryota; kingdom Viridiplantae; phylum Streptophyta; class Magnoliopsida; order Poales; family Bromeliaceae; genus Ananas; species Ananas comosus. The sequence goes on along the minus strand of NC_033631.1, from coordinate 12,107,903 downwards.
TACATCTAAATGTTTCCATTATCAAAGTTTCAATGGCAAGTTGTCCTTCACTTGACCCTCTGCTTTTTCTTCATCAAACTTTCAATTAATATTTTTAATTAATACATCTGAATATTTTCACTACCAAACTTTTTCTCCATCAAATTTTTCGGTTCCAATTAATTCATTAATTCTTTCTCCTTCATCTTTTCTCATAAACTGTCGGCTCCCTCCCTCCTCTTACTAATGTGCACCCATCTCTCTCCTCCGCCGCGGCCGAAGTGATCTTGTCGTCATTTTCATCCTTGTTACCAATAGTGAGAGTCCTTTCGCGACTGTAGCAAGTAAGGTACATAACAGAATATTTGATGTTCTCTTATTATTAATTATTCTTATAGTTTTTATTCGCTACGAAGTACGGGCTCTTTCACTAATATATATATATATAGAGAGAGAGAGAGAGAGAGAGAGAGAGAGAGTCCGGCTGCAATGGTATCGATAGCACTAAACACTTGGTGCTATCAAGCTTTCTGCCGTTAGATTAATCCCTTTGATTATTTTTACTCGTTAGATTATACTATTCAACCAACTATCCACTCAACCCTAAGGGGCCATATTATCCTAACCGCACATTTCTTAATCCAAGGGCTAAAAAATTAATAGCACCAATAATTTGATGCTATTGATAGTATTCCAGCTTAATTCTCTCTCTCTCTCTCTCTCTCTCTCTCTATATATATATATATATATATATATTACTTAAACACCCAGTCAAATAATCGGGTCCTATTCTACGTTCTCGGTCAACAGGGACTGAATTATAGAACATAGTCAAATTATGCACTACGGACAAAAATAAATTAATTATATAATTAATGTCAGGGCATAAATCCCAGAGCAAAATAAAAAAAGTTCGTCGCGGGTCAACGATTGGTTGGTGTATGTTATGTGTAGACTCCTCTATATATAGCCAAGTATTAGCTACCACCCTCATTGCCAATTTTGTAGAAGTACTTTTTAATTATTTCACCAAGTATCTATTAGGATGCGTCTCCAATCATCTTCTCCAAATACCAGCTCCTCATCATCACCACCATGCCATGATCATGTGGTATCCATAATCATGGATGTTGATCATGTTGATCATCATGGGGTCTCCCTAAAGAAACCTCTCTTGCATGGCCATGATGATCGGCACGACACATTTCCTCGGCTCACCGCCAAGGAGGAAGCCGACGGCGAGCTCTCTACGCGCGACAACGATGGCACGTCTTTCTCGAGGACTTGTTTGAACCTCACCAACGCCATCTCAGGTTCCCCCTCTATCCGAAAGCCTGCTTTAAAACTTTCTTTTTGATGATAGGCACTGCGCGTGTGTATATATATATATATATATAGAACATTCATTCGATCATTTTCGTAGTTTTATGCGATTGGATGCGTTAGCAGATCATGAACTATTTGCATGTTTAACGGTTCTAGGTATCGGGGTTCTGTCGATGCCGTACGCGCTCTCTGAAGGTGGATGGCTCAGCTTAGGCCTCTTCTTTTTCGTCGGAGTCCTATGCTATTACACCGGAATACTCATCCAGCGGTGCATGCACGCCGATACAACAATCAGAACCTATCCCGATATCGGAGAATACGCTTTCGGTTCGAAAGGAAAGGCCATCATAGCGAGTTTCATGTATCTCGAGCTCTACCTCGTCGCGATCAGCTTCCTAATACTCGCGGGGGATAACTTGGATAAGCTGCTCCCCGGTATAACTATTGAGATAAGCAGGTTGAGAATAGAAGGGAAGCAACTGTTTATACTTGTTGCCGCTGCGCTGATCCTACCGTCTACGTGGTTTCGGAATCTGGGCATGTTAGCTTATGTTTCGGCCGGGGGAGTTATCGCGTCGGTCATCTTAACGGGTTCTTTGATATGGGCTGGAGTTGCTGAAACTGGATTTGAGAGCAAGGGGGATTTGTTCAACTTGAAGGGGATTCCCACATCTGTGGGCTTGTATTTTGTGTGCTTCACTGGTCATGCAGTTTTTCCTACTATTTACACCTCCATGAGAGTTAAAAATCACTTCTCCAAGGTAAGCAATATGCATGCATATATAGAGATTTTTTCCAAAAGCACAACATTTCTTTTTTGTTTTTGAAGTTGATATGATTTTGTGGCTTTTTGCCTAGGTTAGAAGCAGAAACTTCTAATTATGTTTGTTTCCTTTTTTGAAGTTTAAGAATGTCCTTGTTTCAGCTTCTTATATTTGAGTCACAAGTTCTAAACATTTTTGTTGATCAAACGTCTGACTACTACTATTGTACTTACTACTTTCGTACTTTCTATATAGAAAAAAAAATCGCTTAAGGAGCGGGACCAAATGAGTACACGCTCTCAAAAAAAAAAAAAAGTGTTTACTTAATTATATATTACTTGCCAAACCTGAAGTTATCCAAGAACTTCATTTATTTAGTTGCAAAACCATTTTTCCTAGCAAATGTTGAATGCCAAACCATTTTGATGATTTTACAAGGATATATATACAAAATCGCCAGCAATCCCCAAAAATTTACTACATGATTATTGTTAAAATCATCTGAAACAGGACTTTACCATCTCCTGTTTAATTCTTTTATTGCAGGTGCTGTTAATTTCATCTGTTTTGTGCACTCTCAACTACGGATTAACTGCAATTTTGGGGTACCTTATGTACGGCGAGGATCTACAATCTCAAGTAACACTAAACCTTCCTACAGGAAAAATCTACACAAAAATCGCAATATATACCACTCTAATCAATCCTCTCACGAAATATGCTCTCGTAGTCTCCCCGATCATGACAGCGATTGAAGAACGGCTCGGTCTCGCTTTTAGCAATAAATCGACTAGCCTCTCAATACGAACTCTTATCGTGATGAGCACGGTGGTAGTGGCATCGACTATACCTTTTTTCGCCTACTTAATGGCGTTCATCGGATCGTTTCTGAGTATCATGGCGACCGTCTTGTTCCCGTGCTTGTGCTACCTCAAGATTTATAAGGCCGCGAGGATTTGTACCGTCGAGTTTGTGGCAATTGTAGGTATATTAGTGATTGGAGTGGTTATTGCTGTTGTAGGAACTTACTCTTCAGTGCAGCAAATTCTTACTAGTTTGTAGAGACTATTAGAGCCTATGTTTTGTTTGTGCCAATATTATTATTTGATTTATTTTGCAAAAATAATAAGTGCTAGTAAATCATCGACATCGGTTCGCTGTTCTGATTTTCTTTTCGTTTCTGATTACGTAGTTTCGAATTATTACTCACTCGAAGTTCAATATTTTTAGATATATTTAACTGGTTTATAGAAGTTCAATATTTTTGTTGGTTCCTGTAAAATTTATGCACTTACAATAATACTTTTTCACAAGACATATAACTCAGCAACTACATAAAGAGCAAAACCAACTAAACTAAATCCATTGCAAAATTCGGGCCGAAACAGGCCATTACATGATCTCCATACTAAGGAAAAGGAGAAGAAACAAAACAAGAAACTTGCTGACAAAATGCAGTTTGCAGCAACATTACATTATTGAACACAAGTAAAGCAACTTAAGCCATTTATACCCAGCAGAGAGGAAGCACATTAAGCAAACAATGAAACTGGGATCAGTTCATGGCTTGGTGGTGGTGGTTCTGGTGGTGGAGGTGGTCGTGGAGCCGTCCATCCCGACCGCATTCTTCACCGCGTCAGCTGCTCCCTGCGCCATCTGCTTCACCTGTTCACCAGTCTGTAATAGAACAGCAAAAATATTTATCACCATCTCATAAATTGCATCTCTCTGAGAATACATGAGCTTTTCTGCTGCATGAGGCCCCCTGCCTCCTCTTTGCCTTGCTGACAAGCCTCAGAAGCCCTGTTCATCATCTCATCTTTCTTCACCTGTGACTCACCATGCAACCATTCACACAATGCTCAAAATACCAAAAAAGTTGAGCAAAAAAAGGAAAAAAAAACATGAAACATAAATTTTAATGGCTCATGCATGCTGTGGCCGGGTTTGATTTTAAGTGCATATATAGGTTGGTTAGTTTTGTGATGAATTTAAATAACCGACGAAGGACCAATGCGAAATTACCTACCCCATATACACAATAATTTTCCAAATGAATAGTTGAAAATGCATACCTGCAAACACTTTCAGCCATTTTCGAATTTCGCTACAATATTTACTTTTATCACTATTCTATATATCTTCAGTCTGCATCATATCCGTGATCTGACCTCTTTAATTTAACGTAACATAATATGATTAGTATGTTATCTATCCTACGTGAAAAGAACTATTGCATAAGACTTTCTCCTCACCTGGGCGTGTCCTGCAGCTTGGCCGGCCTGGTACCTCAAATCCGACTTATCGGCCATTTCCTTCGTCTTTTCGTTTTCTCTTGCAAATAAAAGCTACAGAAATAACAAGGGAATGATGAACTTCGTTTGGAAGAACTAGCAAAGGTGAGAGTGAAACTCCACTGGAAGGTAATGAGCTAGAGAAGGTGCTCATGGTATTTATAGTGTTGAGTAATCTAATCTAAGGGTGTGGCTTTTGATACTAGTAGTTAGTTACGCTGCTTTTTAGGCGTTTGAGAAGGGCCAAATCGTATGATCCGCTCAATGGTTTTGTTCCATGTAGCCCGAATCTCTCTCTCTCTCTCTCTCTCTCTCTCTCTCTCTCTCTGGGCTATGACTTGGCCCCTGCAAGGCTCATTTATACATTTATACTCTTTAAGTCATTTTCAATTGAGCATGATTGGATTTTGTTTAATTTGTATGTTTCATACACAATTAGAGCCTCAGGGATTCATCTTACAAGCTATTAGATATTCACGCATGCAAACAGTTCCTTAAAAGTTTCAATAATAGCAAATATTTCTGCACCGAATGTCCCATCTATCTTTCTAGTCATTCAATACGCTTCAAACATTATGATATGGTTAAGCTCATTATACATGATCAAAAGCCATTATCTTCAAGCTAGAATGTACAAAGAGTCACAACTTATATCTCAAACTTACAAGCACCGCGCATGCTACTGTACTTGACTTGAAATTCTGAGAAAGAGCAAAGAAAAAGACGAAGCAAACTTGGATGTTTGAATTTGCTTGCGCCTCCTGGTATATCTTTTTCTCCTGAAAGATCGAATCATTCCACCGCCACATAGTTTGATCAGGATATCTGCGATCGCTCGTTTGCCAGAAACTAGCTTTCCCATCTGTACTGCATTGCTTTTTATATTATGGAGATCGGAGAAAACTTGCAGAAATTCTCAAAGTGGACATATGTGACAGCAATTAATTTACATTTTTATATATCAGATCGACATGTACTCCGCATCGTTGACTTCGGAATTCATCACGAAGCTAGGGAACCCCATTGTAATGTCCCTGTGAAACAATAGAAATCCAAGACAATCAAGAGGAGATGATATATACATATACATCACTGATTAAGTATCTTTTTAATTTCTTTTGCATGTAAACTAATTTCCAAAGAGATGGTTGAACACATTCATGAGATAGAAAATGAACTCGGACAATGGAATACATGTGAAGAAACAAGAATAAAGTACTAGACAAATGCAGACGGTGCCGCCTAATCTTAGCAGCATATTTTAATGAAATTCTAATAAAAACTAGTAGGAAATGTGAATTGTGAAGTCGAAGGTAACAAGAGAAGTGAAATATCTGATTTTTTTTTATAAAATTTTTAGACTCACTTTAAGTATGGAAGAGTCATGTTTCTCAATAAAGATGGATTTCGTTTCACAAATTCCGCCCACTCTTCTGGGTCTATCTTTCCGTCGCCTTTCGTATCTGCTTGACTGAACGTCTGTAAGCCAAAAGGCAGCATCAAAATGAACTAATTAACTACGCAAAAAAATTACGAGAAGAGAAAAAACTTTTTTTAAAAAGAATATTATGAAAAAGAGAATACACGCAAAGATTCTGCTTACCTTATCGACAATTGTTTCAACTACATCATCTGAGAGGTACAAATCTGATTCGTTTAAAAGAGCCAGCACCATCTCCTTCAACTGTGAAAAGAAATGAATAATGAGACCATTAATGTGACAAAGGAAGAGAGATTTACCGACAAACCATTTTAGAATCAGTATAATGGTATAAGTTTTCAAAACATTACTAGCTCACTAAATTAACCTTTTTAGTAAAAAAAATGACATCTTTTTTCCTTACCATAATAGCAAGGCCTTAAGGCCTTTTGACACATCTGTTTGAGTAAACTAATTAGGATTGCTCCATGTTCTTTCCATTTGTCGACTACTTTTTGTGATGCATCATACAAAATCACAAGTAGCAGCTTGCGAACATAAATTATATCCGAAGGAGATTAAATTATTTCATTGGTAAAGTTTCTTCAGAAAGAAACAGGAGCTGGTTCTTACCTCTTCTCTTTCGATGAAGCCCGTGTGCCTCAAATCATACAACCTAAATGCAACTGCCATACAAAATATTTGAAACATGCGAGTTTTATGAGTTCATTTCCAAATCTATGTACAGAAAACTAGCAGTGTATATATCAAACACAAGAATAAAGGAGTTGACTGCATAATATTTATCAACATAAGGTTTTGCATACCGTGGACACCACAAAAATATTGATTGGATATTAATAACATACGAGATAGGATACGATAGAGTAATACATGCAATTTTTTCTGCTTCTGGCGTATTTGGGTGGAAGATGCTAAGCGATCGGACAAATTCTCCAAATTCAATGACCCCATTGCGTTTCAGGTCAAATAAGTCGAATATCTGTTTGCCAAGGCAATACAAGAAACTTATCAGAACGGTACCGTATAACACAACAAGCTACGAAATTTTTCCAGAGTATATAGTGAGAATAGCAGGAAAAACCATTGTTAACTTTGTTATTCATTGGGACGCCAATTTTTTTCAATTTATAGTAGATCACGGTCGGAAGATGAAACAACGAAACAATTTAAAAGAGAGCGAGCACTGACCCTGTCCGCAAAGAGATTTTCTTTGTTGCTGTTTCTAAAAAGTGCGAGCTGAAACTCTTCCTGCTCAAAGATGATTAATGCACACATTCTAAGTAACGAAACTAGAAGAATAAAATCATGTAAACTGCATGTGAATCGATAATCCAGATCATAAATGAAAAGGTACCTTGTGAATAAGCCCATCTTTTATTATCGAACAGCTCAACTTTTTGAACAATTCATACAGCGCTTCTACATCGCTCACTGTAACTGCCATGATATACAAAGCAAATCAAATTTCCGTAAGAGGGTGAACTGATTCCGACCACTTAAACAGTACGATGGAGACCGTGGAAAAGATATCTGGATTCTATTAACCAAGTAACATTAGCTCATGAATGGATAGAATGATCAAACTCAGAACTAGTTAATGCAAATAAAAGTATAAGATTTTTTTTTTTCTTTTTGAATGAGACAAAATTACGAAAGTATAAAAACCAGAAACTTTGTAGATGCTTACAGGAAGTTTCAGCAGCAAGGATAACAGGATCTTCGTATCCCGGTGGGTGTTTGATGTGCCGCGAACGCACACAGCCCATTATACAAACGGTCGCAACCAAAGGAAGAGATTATATTAAAACAATAGCTACTTTAAATTCGATTGTCGCGAATCGGAACCTGTGGAAGACCAGAAACAGAGTCAGAATTCAAGAACAAGTCACACAAAGAAAACCAGGAAATTAACTTGTAAACTTCTACGAAGTTCAGATCTTTAAGAAAGAACTACGAAATCCAAGCCCATGAAAACACCAAATAGTTCTTTTTCACGTCTAAGAAAAGTGGGGAGATGAACTATAAGATTGGTTCATGTGAAGCCCAAACAACAAGAGAACATGGTGTTTACAAAAAAACCATCCTTTAATCTGTTACTGCATGAATTGAGCTTGTTATGCTTGATCAATGTCCAAAGAGGTTTAGCCAAAATAAAAGAGAAACAAAGTTTTAATCATATACCCATCAAAATGGAGCAAAAATAAGAAAAGCCCAAGGTAACAGAGCCTCAAAAAAAAAAAAAAAAAAAAGGCATTACTTTAACCCATTTAAATCACTCTTTTCTGAAAAAAAGGAGAGAAAAATTGGATTTTGGAGACAGAAATATGAAGCTATGGTAAAAAAAACACAAAACCCAGTTCCAATTTCTTCCCAAGTCTCCTCTTTTCCGCTCTACAATGTCAAATAAGTTTACAACAACAATAACAAATGCATAAGTGTAAATTAAGTGCAACAACAACCAATTCAAACATAAAGGAGAAGAAGAAAAAAGCTCACTTTGAATCGAAACTTCGCACCTGAGAATGAAAATCTCTCTCCTCGAAACTCTGCTTCTCTTTCTCTTCCTTTTGGGAACCATTTACATTATATAGAGAGCTCCATCTAAGTCAAATCTTTTTTTTTTTTTATAAAATAATATCTATGCCACATTTGTCAGCTCCTTTCTCTTTTTAATCTCTCTTTTTTTTTAGGAAGTTAAATGAGTTTTCTCTTTACTTTATTGAAGTAAAATATTGCGTGTTAATCTTAGATAGTGTTGCAAATTAAATAATGGTTCACTTCTCCTATTTCTTTTTGAATTACCCGTAAATATTTAATTATTGGAAACTGCTATTTGTAAACGTAAAAATTAGGTATAAATTTTAAACCCAATCTATCTGAAAATTTAAATAATCTTTCAAAATTTTAGTATTAAAATATAAGAGTGTGATAAGATTAGTATAAAAAGACAAAGATTTTTGAAGGAAGAGCTCTTAGTTGAGTTTTTATTAGAATAAATTATTGTTTGCACTCGGTGCATCCGTACATCGGTGCACCACCTCATTTTAGTCTCTCGATTTCGTTTCCTATTTCATGCTAATCACCCAATTATCTATTGAATAGAACATAATGCAACCTAAAAATGAATAATTTGGATTGATGTAATAGATTGATGTTTTAGGGGGTGACAATTACTGCATTTCACATGTCCTCCCTGTAGATCATGTGTTCTATACCTGTTTTTTGCTTTGTTATTTAATGTCGAGCCACTAGTGGAGCTCTAATTTATGTAGTTTTGATCTTAAAATTTTACAATAGATTAGGCGTCGACCCAAGCGTCATGTCCAAAATGGCTTAAAACTTTCACAAGCCATAATCATAATATTTTAATTCATCACTTAATTTTTGCAGGAGCTAACCCTAAGATTACTTCGATTTTTCGACCTCCCAGTCATTGCTATAAATTCATCACCGCCGTCGTATGCTCCAATTACTATCTATCATCATCAAGGATTTAAATGCCGTAATACGGAATGTGCCAAAAATTTACCGGCAGGATACCACACGGTTCGTGTAGGATCATGCTGATACATGACGGTCACAAAAAATATATGTGTGCCGACATGTAATTGTATGAAATATTTATTTTCTTAACAATAAAATATGCTAATTATTTATTATATATTTTTATCAAATTTTTTAAATTTTATTAAAAAATTATTTATTAATTTTAAAAATATAAGATTTTGAGTTATGCTATCGACATGGGAATTGTATAGTATCGATATCTTACAGACACGACACGGTACGGTGGATACAGTCCGTACCGATAAACACTTTAATTCTTGATCATCATCATTACTATTATCATCATTGCTGTAATAGTTCACTGCAACCCCTATGCTAGTGCCACAACCACGACCATCGTCGCCACTGCTATTGTAAAAGCACAAACAACTCAAAGAGTTTGCCTTTGGATTTAGTAACTTTGGTAGGCTTTTTTTTTTTTTGAGAGAGAGAGAGAGATTGGTAGCATGTTACCCGCTTCGTTTATTTTTTTTTGAAATAAATTTAGCTGAAAATATGAATCATGCAATTAGGATTCGAACTTAAAATTTCGGATACCAACCATCAAACCTTTTGCCACTTCCGCTTGGGACGGTCGGTAACTTTGATAAGCTTTAAGATTAGCTAGGATATCCTTCTTTAGGGATGGTGACTCCAACAATTATATATATATTATTCACCTCTCTCTTTCAATCACCATCATCCTTTTTCATGGTATCTCACGAGAGGAGATGGAGAAAGTAAATGAATTGAACCAAGTACGTATGGGCCCAAATTAAGTTCATAATAACTTCTCAAATAACTCTATAGTAAATTGTTGACAAATTCACTTGTGTGATCAGTTTCTTTGATTTGCATCACATCTTATTTTGGAGTCAAGGAACACTAAATAATCCCTGGACCCCGTCTAGCTATACATAGACCAACCCATACAAGAAACTCGAGGTTTGATTGGTGCGGTTCGTCGATTACGTGGTAGGCCGGGTGTGGACTTTGGAATATCGGAAGAGCTAGCTAGGGCAAGTAGGGTGGTGGTAGAGTTACAAGTTGCAAGAGTTAATTAGGAGGGCTTTCCACTTGATGAGACAAATTTATGTACATACATACAAATTGCTTAAGGGTCAACTACGATTACGATCAGAAGTTGACAAGCGCTGCTGCAATTAATCACCTCTACATCGATCAAAAAGTGGAATATAGAAATAGATCATTATAATATATAATTGATAATTGATCATGCACTTTTTTTTACACGAAAAATGAACCTTAGCTAGCTCGCGAAAGAATTAATATGCTAAATGGGCCATAATTTTTCGATCGAACTCTAATAATAGTCCTCACATACATGTTGGATCCCATGCATGTGTGATTAGAAGAGGTACGTAAGAGAACAGATAACAAATATAATAAGAATAATAATAATATAACTAACATGATCCACGTACGTACAAACAAACTAGTTTAGGTAAGATCCACACATTTTTTCTCAATTAAAATCCTCTTTAATTTCCTCTCTCTCTCTCTTTCTCAAGCACATACAATTTCTGGGAGTATATGATGTAATGACGTGCAGCATCTAAAGGAATATTCCGCTTAATTTCATTAATTTCATGTTGTTGTTTATTTAGCTTTGACCTGCAGCAGCGCATCTGCCGTAGATACATAGGATTGCTAGATTAAAAGTGAGTTAGCTTCAGTAAATAATGTACAGAAAAAGAACACGATGTGGTGGTCTACAGTGTGACTACTAAGACAAGTAATTACAACAATCCCCAATTCCAATACATATATATATATATATATATATATATATATATATATATATATATATATACACACGGCATGATTGTTTTTTTTTTTTTTATTTTAGAGGAAGGTAAGCATACTAGCCACTTCATTTATTTTTTTTAAAATAAACATAGCTAAAAATATGAATCAACTAGAATTCGAACTTAAAACTTCGGATACCAACCATCAAATTTTTTGCCACTTACGTTAGAAACCGTTTGTTATGGCATCGTTGATTAGATCAGTAAGTTGATGCATGCCTTTACATCTCTGAGCTACGTGAGTAATTCATTTCTACTATGATTAAAACAACAAATATATATGCTTACTCACAATTTTTTTTTTTAAAAAAAAATGACTTGCAGCTAATCTATTGAACCGTGCACGCTAAAATGTTTTTTTTTTTCTTTTGAAAGGGAAAGGTAGCACACTACATGTTTCATTCATTAAGTAAATAAATTTAGCTATATAGAGTGAGACAGTTAAAGTCTCAAATAAGACAAAAAATCAAAGAAAAAAAAGTGCTAGAAAGAAAAGAAATGATAGCCAAAGTGGATGATGTGTTCATATGGTATTGGATCATGAAGTAAACGATTGCAAAGATCTTTTTTTTAAAAAAAATAAATGCTTAGTAGTCAACGAGAGTGATTGTTATGACACCACAAAACATATAATAACTATGCTTTAAGAGGAGTCCGTACTATAATTACTGTTTAACGTGTTAATGATGGTATGTTAAAATGACACTTTTGGTACGAAATATTCATAAGTGCAACAACAATAAACCTTTTCTCAATAAAATAAAATAAAATAAAATAAAATAGACTTTTGTGATAGCTCAGAGTCAAAAATTTTATTAGTAACTTACACGATAGAACTTTAGTGGGGATCTCCCACCAATGCCGCGTTGCAAAGCCTCCGATCAACTTCGTTTTATCTTTATCCAATAATTTATTAGATTTTTTTTAATATTAAAATTAAAAAAATTAAAAGACTTATAATTCTTGAATAGAGATAAAATTGGTACGAAATAATAGATTAAGACTCTTAATGAGAAAAAAAAATGCTTAGGACAACTTTATTATCTTAATAATGTGAGAAAAAAAAAAGTTTTCTTGTACCTTTGTACAATTAATGCAAAAAAAATTAATTAAATAAACATGTACAAATTTTATTTTTGTCGCACGTTGACCCGTCCCAAAATTCCACAATTTCCTATAATCTATCCATTTGAATTATTGGCATTGTAGAAAGTCAAATTTCTCTAAAATGGCAATTGGTGATTGGATTAAAAAAGATTTAGCGGAGTTATCATCATATAAATTTTGTGACAAATCTTGTACAAATTTTGTTTGATAAAAAATGTTAGACACGCAACACATAATTTTCTTTTTTTTTCGTCCCTATTGCGCACGTGCCATTGGCGCGTGCATTGTGCGCAGCAAACGTGTGGGCCTATTATGCTTATACAAAATATTAATAAATTGTTAAGTTAAAATGGTGTGAAAAAAACGTTTTATTTATTCACTAAATTTTGATTGTTAAGGGATCAAAATGAAACTCTTTGATTAGTGACAATTTTTCGTATAATCTAACAAATTAGAACTGCATTTTTCGTATCTGTTCCGACAATTTAGCTTCTGATAAGCAGACACCGACTTAACTTAATTAATAAGAGGGATTAAGTCCACTAATCTTTGGTATTACCCAAGGGGTTGACGTTAACCCCTAAAACCATGAACTTTGATAATGTTGATAATGACACTGGTTCCAAATGCAAATATACAAGCATATAATTTTTGTATACACCCCAAAGTCTTAGAGATAAAATGGTATCTTTCCCTAGCTACTACCTGAGCTGTGTTAAGGTATATTGCTTACCTACTTTGTTTGAAATCAACTACATAAAGAGAGAGAGAGAGAGAGAGGGGGAAATCTAAAACTCCGCGAGACCAGGCTAAGGCTCTGCTTGAGATTACGGAGAGAATGCTTGCACATCGTGAGGAAATGCGATAATTTATGCATTAGTTTGGCCCAAATATGACTTCTATAGTTTTGTTGAAAAACGGAGAAGCATATTCCCCTCCATGTGTGATTTTGTAACCCTTATTATTTTATAACATAAAAGCGGGGTCTCAAGCTCCATTTTTAAACACCGCCGACTCAAAGGGACCGAACCTTAGACTTTCGGACACAACCTGGATAACAACCAAAGATAAGATCTACTTTGGTAATGTGGTTGCTGTAAGTACCATTTTTATACTATTAAAAGTCCTAAAAAATTAGAAAACATCTTCAATCTTCTCATCTTGTATACTAGTGAAAGCACCCGGACATTACAATGGGTTGATTTTGTAGAAACAAATATATAAATGGAATTAAAAAATAAAAAAAAATTAAAAAAAGAGTCAAAAAATAAAAAAAGAATAGCAATATAAAAATTAAAGAGTAAGCAGCAGCTGCTGTAGTAAAAATATAAGAAAGATAAAAAAAAAAAAGAACAAAACTATAAAAATCATAAACTATATTTATAGCAGTAATAAAAGTTGAAAACTAAAATATCATATCCCTCATAGTTCGAGTTAAAATTTCGACTAATTAAAATTTGAGGACTAAAGTGTCACGTGCTTTATAGTTTGAGCCAGAATTTGCAGTGCATTAGTTCGAGTACTAAAGCGTCTTATCGATTGAGGACCAAAAATATAATTTATATTGTTTTTGTTTTATTTGTATGTCCGACGAATACAGAGTTGAGCATCTATTGATATTATTCAATTAGTAAGTTAATTATCGGCAAGAACCTGTCAAACTATTTAATAAATTTTAGAATATCTAATTATTAAAATTTAAAGTTGACAATCATATTTTTGATATTTTAGAAAACTTTAAATTCAAAATTAATCGCTTATCAAACTATAAATATTACATTAATGATATTAAAATTAAAGTAAAAAACATATAGAACTTTCTGAATTATATATGAACTATTTGAATCAGTTATCAAACCTTTCAAAATTTTATTATACAATCAAGTATTATAAAATTAAAATTTATATTTAATACATGCAATTTAAACTATTTAAAAAGCTATATATAAAAATTTATATATTTTAAATTTTTATAATGAGAGATAATATTAGATTGAATTTTTAAAAAATCAATATTGTACAATTAAAATGTATATTTTATACATGCAATTTAAACTGTTTAAAAAGCTAAATATAAAAATTTATATATTTTATTTTTTTATAATGAGAGATAATATTAATTGAATTTTTAAAAATTCAATATTATAGAATTAAAATGTATATTTTATACATGTAATTTAAACTAAAAAGTTATGTATAAAAAATATATATTTTTAAAATTTTTATAATGAGAGAAAATATTAGATTGGATTAAAAAAAAAAAAAATCCAATCAGAGGAGCATCTCAAGATTCCCAACATGGCACATGGCATTTTGCAACTATGAATTCATATATTTATATTTATATAGACATAGATGCTACAAATATTATAAAGGTATCCCAAAGTGTATTCCCGAGCCAATATTATGTATGTGAATAAAAATAATATGTTTAAGAGCTCTTTTGGTACCATTATTATTTTTTATTTTCTAAAAATTATTTTTTTATAATTTGAGTGCATTGGTTGGAGAAAAGAATTGTATTTATTGTTATATTTAGTTAGTTTACAATGTATTTGACTAAATGATAAATGAGAACTTATTTAAACAACTTTTAAAAGCAACAAATTGTTGAAATTATTTTATTATTAAATAAATATTTTAGACNTATTATTAGAATTTAGAGATTTAAAATTTTAAATTTTGAAAAGTTTAAAATTTGGAAATAAATATTATAATTTAAAATATAAAATATTAAATTTAAAATTTAAAACTTTAAAATTTAAAAATATCAAAATTTTAAATTTTGTATTATATATATATATATGTGTATGTGTGTGTGTGTGTGTGTGTGTGTGTGTTTGTGTGTGTGTGTAGAAGGAGAGAGAAGAGGAGGGTTGGGGGGACACATGTCACTCTAAGGTCCCCCCAAACTTTCCTTTAATGTAGTTAATAGATAGATTATAAAGTTATGATTATAATCACTATCGAAGCTTCTCCGGTGTCAGCCGCAACCGTAATTTTATAACATTGGAGAAACAAAGATTGTAAATAATTTCTTTTTTTTTTTTAGGAAAAAAATGATGTTTTTAACCGCTGCATAATCAAACTAGGCCTTGACTCAAAGATTTGAACTGAAAACTAGTGACTAGACTGGTCAAGAAATGTTCAATGTATACCCTGAGCTACTTTTAGGAGACTTGAAAGTGTTAAAATCACAATCTTGCTTGCCTACTTGAGCAATTATTATTGATGTCAAGATGTTGGCTACCTGGAGGCTGCAGGCCCGCGCCTCAATCTTCACAATCCGACCCAATTTGATCCACAACCATCATGCCCGTTACGGTTTAGACTGAGCCCAAGCCCGTTTACTTAGATATCTTTTCCAACAAAATTTGAAAAAGAGAAAAGTAGGTGTTATTGGCATTGGGCATGTACTACTGTCCATGTATTAACCATCTATCCTATCAGTTACTTTTAATCCAACCATCCAATTTCCGAACAAAAAGAAGAAGTGCACGGTTGAGATCGACATGTAAGACACGATTAATAAGGTTATTGGAAATTAGCCATGAAATTACGGCCACCACAAGAAGTCAAAAAAGCCGATTAATATCTGTTAGACTTTGATTAATCGTGATTACAAGATGAGCAAAAAATTTGTGCAGAACAAAAATATGGGCTTCCGAAGTACCTGATAGAGCAAATCAGATGACAATACAGCCCTGACAAATAAAACAAGCAACCAAGATGCCTAGGAAAGCCCCCGCGATAACCTGCGATGGAGTGTGACCTAGGAGCTCCTTGAGCTTTATTTCACTGATGGGGTGCCCTTGAAACAAGTCCTCAACTATCTTATTGAGTACCTGCACCATTTAGCAAATTTTTAATATGATTCATGTGAGAAATGAAAAAAGAATACCAAGGCAAAATCAAGCAGTATATGAAAATGCATTTTGAAGTCGCCAGAGCCATGCATATACAGCGAAAAAGACGGACATAAATACCAGGTGATAAAAACATGTAAATCAATGCAGAGATCGGCATGCTTAAATATGATACAAGCAAAGAGAGATGAAAAAGAAAAAAAAAAACCTTGGTCATTCCTTAATCATAGCACACTAGAATTATATGGATAATGTCAGATGTTAGTAATGTTCGAGTTAGTTCAGACTTATTCTGCGAAGTGAATTTGCTACCTGAATGAATACTGTGGCATGCTATAGTACAGCATAGTTGCATTATGTTACGAATTATAAAGATCCATTTTACATTTTAACGAAAATTACAAAACAACTTTCTTCTAAGCATGGTGACTGCAACCCATTTGTAACAATAGAAGGACACAATTGGGATGTTTTTCGAGGAGATAATATACTTATTCTGAAGGAACCTCTAGCAACACTTAAAAGATTTGCTACTGCTCATTCTTATGGAACAAAAGATCTAGTAAAGCTAAATATGGCAAGGCATCAGTAATTTACCGCTTGAATATCACTTGAATAATTGGACTGAATATAGAGATGGTTGGATAAAATTTAGGATAGAGAATTAAGATTACCTTAATTATGTTCAATCAGAAAATCTACCCTTCAAAAGAAACTCTGTTACTCAAGTCGATAGGAGCATCAGGTATAAAACATATTGTAATAACGTTGAACATTCACATAGTCTGTAGACCAACAATACGTGAAGGACAATGTGCAAAAATAAATATCAAAGAGCCTTAAAAGAGGCTTGAAAGGTATTGTTATGTTGCATATGGTGCTATAACCACTTTGTTTCCTTGTTGATCTTGTCAAAGAAAAGAAAGAAAGAGCAAAGAAGTAATTTTACTTGCAACATCATAGAGTTCTGTTTGCAGTTCTTCCAGAGACATCTCTAGTTTACATACTTCCAATTCATATCTTCTACCCAATCCTGTAATCCAGTGTAACATTGATGCATTCCCATAATCTTTCCTGCACGTGAACCCTCTCTATTATTTGCTCCCTGTTTAGGCTCATTAATCAAAAATCTACTCAAATTTATTTTTTTCAATTTTCATTACATTCAAAATCCTCAGACTATCTTGGAATATTGTACAGTTCAGAACTCCAGATAACTTCAAATATATTGCTAATCACCAATTTATAAGTATGTCCGTTTGAAGTGTGTTTAATAGGGATGTAGTGGTTTCTTTAGAACGAATATCATTTTCAATCACTCAACATCAAGTCTTTGGTAATTCTTATGACATGGCGTGATATTTTGAAGTGTGATATGGTTCGATGCTCATTTCTCAAAGACCATTTTCTACGGCATGTTTAGTAGAAGTGCTTATGGACATGCAATCAACTAACAAAGGTTTTTTACTTCATCTGAAACAGAACAATTCAAATAGAACTAACCTTTAACAACCAGATAGTTTCAAACACTTGGTGATAGTTTCAAACACTTGGTGAGCACAAAGAATAGACACAAGGAGGACATATCCTACTTATCTCACACTCTTCTCATGTCCTTTCCTTCTATTGAATAATTACTAAAAAGAGATCAATGCAACAATTAGAAACGACGAAAGCAGAGACGAACTCACCTCTGCCTGAATCCCCGCATGCCGCCGGACCCCGATGGCATCATACATAACTATGAGACTAAAACCAAGGCAAACAGGAAACAGCGAATCCCCAACCCCATGGCACAGCGCAACCGAGGTCGTGAGCGCCATACACAGCGCCGAGTGCGACGACGGCATGCCGCCACAGCTGAAGAGCATCGCCAGGTCCCACCTCCGCTCCACGAAGAAGTTGAGGAACAGCTTCATGGTCTGCGCCAGCGCCCACGCCACGAGCCCAGACACGAAGGTCGGGTTCCCGGCGAGCGCCCACAGGTGCGGACTCACCCGGGACTTGGATGCCGCCGCCGCCGCCGTGGTGGTGCTCATCAGCATCACCCCGATCCCGCCCCCGCCGCCGGAGAGCGCGTACNCTCGCCCGCCACATAGCCAAGCTCGCAGTTTGGGCGCACGGGACCGGACGAAACCCCCGAGGGAGCGGACTATAGCGAAGAGCAGGCACAAAGGAGTAAAAGGACGGGAGCTTACACCGGACTGCGTCTCTAGGGTTTCTGATGGGGTGTTTATCCCGGGATTGGAGGAGGAGACGGGGATGGTGAGTGCGCGCTTGGAGTAGGGAATGGAGTAGGGTTTGGGGAAGAAGAGATTGGATTTGCCGAAGCTAGGGTTTTGGTAGAGAAGGGAGGAGGAAACCATAAAGTAGGGTTTGAGGCTAAGGATCTCCATGGTCGCTCTACATCGCCCCGAGAAGGGGAGGTGGAGACGAAGCGGAGGAGGAGGAGGAGGAGGAAGACGCAGGAAAATTGCCGTTAGGATCAGGTTTTTATTTTTTTTATTTTTTTTATCGAGAAAAGCAACGGGTTATTGATCGAAAAGCCCCCGTAATTTGTGAAAATTTCGCTGACTCCTCTGTGCGGTAAAGAGCGAGACAAGGGTGCTTTTGTAATTATGGGTTGGAATGAGTGATATTATGCGAAGATTCGGGTTTTGTCACTGTCGCGCTTCGGAGAGGAGCGCAACGGTTCCACTAGTTCGGCGACGCGCTTTTATGGGCTGAACCCATGTTTGTGGGCCGAGCCTGAGAATAAAGGGGCTAGGCCCAAATTTAGCTAAGTATTATAAGATGGTCTTCTCCTTAAGCCACCGTTTGGTTCGGGATTAAGTAAAAATTTGTTATTTCAGAGATAGAATTAAGTTTAGGATTAAAGTGGGGTTAGAGTAATTTCGTGTTTGGTTGAGAATTGGGTTTAGTCCAGTTATAGATAAAATAGTGTTTGGTTAGAATAGGTGGAATAAGAAGGATAGTGGGTAAAATAATATTTTGTTTGATTGAAGTAATGGGGTGGGGTAGGGTTAGCTAACCCAAATTTAGTGTTTAGAAATAACTTCGAGGTTAAAGAGTTATTCCACCTCTTAATTCCAAACCAAATGAGGTGCTTAGAAAATTATTCCTTGCACTCGGTTCACACGTCATCGGTGAACCGTAATCCCCCCTCTTACTCCTTTTCATCTCCATTTGGTTCACCATTTTAGATTTTCTGTTTTTTTTCTTTTCTTTTTTTTTTGATGAGTGGATGAGAACGAGGAGGTTCGCGGATGATTTGGTGCACCGGATGCAAGTTATTTGTCTCGGTATCGGGTCTAAACCTGATTCTAATGAAACGGATCCGACCCGATCCTATAATAAAAGTACCACGGATCCGAGCCTGATAAACTCGGGTCCGTCGAATCGTTTCGCCCGAAACTCGATCTCTCCGAACCCCCTCCCTCGTCGTCCTCGAATCCCCCCC